>NC_133327.1:324380745-324515745 GCF_042186555.1 Aquarana catesbeiana | reverse complement strand
GGAAGCTGCGTATGGGACGTACTTGGACATTCTAGTATGACAATGATCAAAAACACAAGGCCAAGTTGATTTTTCATTGGCTACAGCAGAATAAAGTGAAGGTTCTGGAGTGGCTATCTCAGTCTCCTGACCTCAATATCATTGAGCCGCTCTGGAGAGATCTAAAACATGCAGTTCATGCAAGACAGCCCAAGAATTTACAGGAACAACACTGAAGAAATGACACTTTGCTACAATGTAAAGTAGTGAGTGTACAGCTTGTATAACAGTGTAAATTTGCTGTCCCTTCAAAATAACTCAACACACAGCCATTCATGTCTAAACCGCTGGCAACAACAGTGAGTGCATCCCTAAGTGAAAATGTCAGAATTGGGCCCAATTAGCCATTTTCCCTTTCCAGTATCACGTGACTCGTTAGTGTTACAAGGTTTCAGGTGTGAATGGGGAGCAGGTGTGTTAAATTTTATGTTATCGCACTCACTCTCTCATACTGATCACTGGAAGTTCAACATGGCACCTCATGGCAAAGAACTCTCTGAGGATCTGAAAAAAAAGAATTGTTGTATCTAAAGATGGTCTAGGCTATAAGAAAATTGCCAAGACCCTGAAACTGAGCTGCAGCACGATGGCCAAGACCATACAGCCGTTGAACAGGCCTTGCCATGGTCGATCAAAGAAGTTAAGTGCACGTGCTCAGCATCATAGCCAGAGGTTGTCTTTGGGAAATAGACGTATGAGTGTTGCCAACATTGCTGCAGAGGTTGAAGGGGTAGGGGGTCAGTCTGTCAGTGCTCAGACCATACGCCGCACACTGCATCAAATTGATCTGCATGGCTGTCATCCCAGAAGGAAGCCTCTTCTAAAGATAATGCACAAGAAAGCCCGCAAACAGTTTGGTGAAGACAAGCAGACCAAGGACATGGATTACTGGAGCCACATCCTGTGGTCTGATGAGACCAAGATAAACTTATTTGGTTCAGATGGTGTCAAGTGTGTGTGGCGGCAACCAGGTGAGGAGTACAAAGACAAGTGTGTCTTGCCTACAGTCAAGCAGGGTGGTGATAGTGTCATGGTCTGGGGCTGCATGAGTGCTGCCGCACTGGGGAGCTACAGTTCATTTAGAGAATCATAAATGCCAACATGTACTGTGACAGACTGAAGCAGAGCATGATTCCCCCCCTCCCTTCGGAGACTGGGCCGCAGGGCAGTATTCCAACATAACAACCCCAAACATACCTCCAAGACAACCACTGCCTTGCTAAAGAAGCTGAGGGTAAAGGTAATGGACTGGCCAAGCATGTCTCCAGACCTAAACCCTATTGAGCATCTGTGGGGCATCCGCAAACGGAAGGTGGAGAAGTCCATGGTCTCTAACATCCACCAGCTCCATGATGTCGTCTTGGAGGAGTGGAAGAGGACTCCAGTGGCGACCTGTGAAGTTCTGGTGAACTCCAAGCCCAAGAGGGTTAAGGCAGTGCTGGAAAATAATGGTGGTCACACAAAATATTGACACTTTGGGCCCAATTTGGACATTTTCACTTAGGGGTGTACTCACTTTTGTTGCCAGCGGTTTAGACATTAATGGCTGTGTGTTGAGTTATTTTGAGGGGACAGCAAATTCGCACTGTTATACAAGCTGTACATTCACTACTGTACATTGTAGCAAAGTGTCATTTCTTCAATATTGTTCACAAATCTTTGTTAGTGAGCACTTCTCCTTTGCCGAGATAATCCATCCACCTCACAGGTGTGGCATATCAAGGTGCTGATTAGACAGCATGATTATTGCACAGGTGTACAAATCTAATTTGTTGCGCTGTCACGAAAATAGTAAATATGAGCAGCTGACACAACATTGTTGGGTGCAATAAAAGATATATGGGGTATAGGTGTAGCGCTACAGAAAGATCATAATCAAAAAGTCCATATGTTGAACCATAAAAAATTTCCAGGTTATTAGGCAATCTGAATCAGTTCATAATAAATCTCTAGACGTAAAAGGAGAAAGAGCCCATCACCATCACCCAAACACACTGACCCTTACCGTCAGCAAGTGGGTTAAACAGCATAACATTATTAGATGGTGTCCATGAATTAATGCCTCTCATTGCCCAGAGCTCCTCACTCCATTGATAAACTCAGAATTGCGGTAAATGCTGTTAGCCAGAATGGTTATGCCAAAAAGGTACACTCCGGAATTACAGCAGGATATTTAAGTATACCTTTCCTTCTGTGTTCACCTTTTAGATTGCACAGGTGTGCCTTAGGCTGGCCACAATAAAAGGCCACTCTAAAATGTGCAGTTTTACTGTATTCAGGAGGTCCGAAAACCAGTCAGTATCTGGTGTGACCACCCTTTGCAGCACATCTTCTTTGCATAGAGTTGGTCAGGTTGTTGATTGTGGCCTGTGGAATGTTGGTCCATTCCTCTTCAATGCTGGATATTGGCAGGAACTGGAACACGCTGTCGTGTACGCCGATCCAGAGCATTCTAAACATGCTGAATGGGTGACATGTGCAGTGAGTATGCTGGCCATGCAAGTACTGGGATGTTTTCAGCTTCCAGGAATTGTGTACAGATCCTTGCAAGATGGGGCCGTGCATTATCATGCTGCAACATGAGGTGATGGTCGTGGATAAATGGCACAACAATGGGCCTCAGGATCTTGTCACGGTATCTCTGTGTATTCAAAAGGCTATCGATAAAATGCACCTGTGTTCGTTGTCCATAGCGTACACCTGCCCATACCTTAACCCCGCCATGGGCCACTTGATCCTCAGCGCTGACATCAGCAAACCGCTCACCCGCATGACGCCATACACGCTGTCTGCAACCTGCCCTGTACAGTGAAAACCGGGATTCATCCATGAAGAGAACACCTCTAGAAAAAGTGCCAGATGCTATTGAATGAGAGCATTTGCCCACTTAAGTCCGTTACGACGATGAATTGCAGTCAGGTCGAGACCTCGATGAGGACGACGAGCATGCAGATGAGCTTCCCTGAGATGGTTTCTGACAGTTTGTGCAGAAATTCTTTAGTTATGCAAACCGATTTTTGCAGCAGCTGTCCGGGTGGCTGGTCTCAGATGATCTTCGAGGTGAAAATGCTGGATGTGGAGGTCCTGGGCTGGTGTGGTTACTCGTGGTCTGCAGTTGTGAGGCCGGTTCGATGTACTGCCAATATCTCAGAGACGCTTATGGTAGAGAAATGAACATTCAATTCAAGGGCAACAGCTTTGGTGGACATTCCTGCAGTCAGCATGCCAATTGTACACTCCCTCAAAACTTGCGACATCTGTGGCATTGTGCTGTATGATAAAACTGCACATTTTATTGTGGCCAGCCTAAGGCACACCTGTGCAATAATCATGCTGTCTAATCAGCATCTTGATATGCCACAGCTGTGAGGTGGATGGATTATCTGGGCAAAGGAGAAGTGCTCACAAACACAAATTTAAACAGATTTGTGAACAATATTTGAAAAGTCGTAGATCTCTGCGTTCAGCTCATGATAAATCGGGGCAAACACAAAAGTGTTGCGTTTATAATTTTGCTCAGTGTGTGCATGTGTGTGCATATATAATATTCTATACATACACATATGGGGGATTCTTCTGTCTTCTCTATTCTCTTCTTATTGTCATTAGAGGCAAATGAAAAACACTGCTTCAAGAGGAACTGCAGTCTACTCACATAATTTGTAATAAAAACATCTTTGCCACTCTGAAGCTTCCCTCCAACCACTTTGCATATTATTTTATATATACTGTGATTCTGTACTTGGCAAATATGCTGCAGAAATCTCCCTCTACTGAGTCTGGCTGCAACCATTTTATTTGTGGGGATCTGAAGCTGATGCCTGTTCACTTCCTGGATTTACAGACACACAGGCACACCTGCAGCTCTCATTGGCCCTCTTATGAGTCATTCCCCCCCCCCCCCCCCTTCCTGGCAAACTATCACAAGAGTAAGAGAGAGCTGTGCATGTCATAAGCCTAGGCTAATGACCAGAATTGAAACAGGAAGTGGGCTGTATATGGTATTTACTGGCAGAAAATCTTTTACTTTCCAAAGTTAAAACCACAAGAGCAGAAGATTTAATAGATGGAAAGATGAAAAAATGACTGAAGGTCCGCTTTAAGGCCCCTTTTCACACTGCCGCGACTTGAAAGTCGTCTGATTTTACCGCAATTTCAGGGAATGCCTGTGTAAACTTGAGGTCTGTGGAGTCGGACCAAAGAAGTACAGGGACTACTTTGAAGTCGGTGCAACTTGAAGTCACACAGATATGAATGGTTATCATTGGGAATCATGGGGTACGACTTGTTATGTGACTATGATGTCCAAAGTCGCAGGAAAAGTCAGAAAGTGTGAAGTGTGAAAGGGTCCTTAGGAGATCTATAGTCACAGCATACACTTTTTTATTTTATACCATCACCATTGTAATAACAATACTTATTAACAATCCAATATAAGTTTACTTAAATCACCTTTCATGTTGTGAGTGCTGCCTGTCTGCTGGCCATCCCACAACTTCCTGGATTCCCTGCATGCTTTGCAGCTTCTACTTTGCTGTTTTTACTTTAAATTAAAGGACTACATATACCATAGTACCGTTGCTGTCTGCAACCAGTGATTCCCGTACTGACTCCTGAAACTCCTCCTCTCAGCATCTCCTGTAGGTCAGAAGGCAGACTCTATGAATTCTGTGACACAACAGTGCCTATTCACAGGACATAGTGACTACATGTCACAGAATTCGAGAAAGTAGTGTGGGATCTTGACAAAGTGAGTTTACAAACTTCAAGATAATTTAGATTAACCACTTCAGCTCGGTAAGGTTTTACCCACTTCCTGACCAGGCCATTTTTTTGGGGATATGCCACTGCATCTCTTTAACTGACCATTGAGCGGTCGTGCGACGCTGTACCCAAATAAAATTGATGTTCTTTTTTCTTGAATCATCTTCCAGGGAGAGAGATGGGCTCCTTCTCTCTGAAACGGTAAACACATTAGTTCAGCATTATAAATTTGTCCGTCTTACCTGTGTGCCTCAGTTGTTTCTTGTTTCCTCCGGACCCACAGGAGCTGCAAACCATTTATTATTTTTCTCCAGTCTCTGTGCTAGTTTGCAGGGAACTCCCTGACCAGCATTCCATCCAGCCCAGCTGTCCTTGGGAGGGTGAGCAGGGGCAGCAACCTGAGCCCTAGGGGCTCTGCCTGAGGTTTCACCCCTGCAGAAGTGTATGCGACCATTCCTCCAATGCTCTCAATGCTGCTGGAATTTCATCCCAGGTGTATTGCCACCGATGGAGGCCCGCCCGCCTGCCACTCACCCACTTGCCGCAGAAGATGAGTTAAACATTCCAACTGCGGTGGATAGCCCACGGCTCTCTGCAGGGTCCCGGCCGCATGTGATGGAGCCAGCCCCGGATGGTGTGCCAAGATGGCGCAGACGGCAAAGACGTCGGTTCCGATCGGCCAGCATCTTGGTAGGAGCTGGAAGCCTGCAGGACACTGGAGGTCACTTCCAGGCGGTGGCACGAAACTAAAAAAAGAAAAAAATATCAGAAGCCTCCCTCCCTAATGGAACTCCAGGAAGGAGGACGGCAGTGGGGAATAACATGTGTAGGTACATCCACCAACCTGCACGGGGTCAGTTGGGGGTGGGGCTGGAACTGAGACAGGAAGCAGAGGATCCTGGTGGCTGACCATGTCGGACGCTTCTCCACCCTGCCCTACAGATCCTGCTACCCAGGACAGCTCCAAGGTAAGCCAGATTACTCTGGAGTCACCTCTGTCTTCACCTTACTACAAACTTGTCTATTTACATGCAATCTGGTAAACCTCCTACCTCACAGGGTCCTTTGTGTTTGTTTGCAAAGACCCCAAAGGAAAAAAAGGCGAAAAACGGCAACAAAGCATGAGCTTCTTGCAGCCTGATTGGAAGAAGTCGTCATGCCAAAAATGCATAGACAAGATGGTGGCTACGGAATCGCAAGTTTACCTCAAAGACCTGCTCAGTTCTTTCAGAAAAGAAATAAAGAGCACTATAGGGCCACTATGCTCAGCAATTGAGAAATTGGAGGCACCGAGCTCTAGTCAAACCAGTATCCCATCTACCGGCGGGACATGCATCCCTTCGGGTAGCAGGGAAGAGGTAGAACGACAAGAGCAAGAGGACGATTCTAATGAATCTGAACTAGAATCTGAGGAAGGCCTGTGCTCAGTTTCTGAAGAAGATCCGGCACCAGAGGTTAACTTGTTCCCCTCAGAAGAGACTTGCTGGGCATTGTTGGAAAAAGACGCAGAACTTTTCCTACATGACAAAATGTCCAAAGGACTGCAGCCCAAGAAACTTAGAATGCTCCTTGCACACCAAATCAATTTCCTCTAGTTCCTCAGAGTCCTCAAAACTCTAAATACCAGCAGCGGTTAAACGCAGATATCCATTTGCAGAGACAGATACCAAAACCTGGGCTAAATGCCCCAAAGTAAATGCTTCTCTAGCAAGAGTCGCTAACAAATCTGACTTGGCTTTTGACGATGTGGGTACCTTAAGCGACCCCATGGATAAGAAGATAGAAGCCCTTCTGAAGAGGGCTTGGAAGCGGGGGCTGCAAACCTGAACCCCGCGATGGCTTCCACCTGCACTGCCCACACCTTACTAGTTTGGCTGACTCGGCTACAAGAGTTACTGGAAGGCAGTGGTTGCCCGTCCCCCTCACACCCCCCAGGCAGTCACAAAAAAAAAAAATTTTAAACATGGCCCTTTAAAAAAAAAAAAAAAAAGTCCTTAAGTGCACTGTGTTCGGGTGCCATTGCCATGGGATTGCAGACGAAAGGCTTCATTGGCGGGGTTTGGAGCTGCTTTGTGGCGCAGTCCATCACGCCGAACAGCTTCTGCCCGGCGCCCGTAGTGTATCACTATGGCCGAGTGCTTTGTTCTCAGTGTGAGAACGTCACCTCCGGCGGCCTACAAAAAGATGGCCGCCGCCGTGAGGACTAATCCCCTTGTATTCAGTGGAGAGGGGAGGACTCTGCAGATGGGGACACAAATGTAAGGAGGTGCTTCGCTGATGGGGACAGAGATGTGAGGAGGTGCTTCGCTGATGGGGACAGAGATGTGAGGAGGGGCTCCACTGATGGGGACAGAGATGTAAGGAGGGGCTCCGCTGATGGGGACAGAGATGTAAGGAGGGGCTCCGCTGATGGGGACAGAGATGTAAGGAGGGGCTCCGCTGATGGGGACAGAGATGTAAGGAGGGGCTCCGCTGATGGGGACAGTGATGTAAGGAGGGGCTCCGCTGATGGGGACAGAGATGTAAGGAGGGGCTCCGCTGATGGGGACAGAGATGTAAGGAGGGGCTCCGCTGATGGGGACAGAGATGTAAGGAGGGGCTCCGCTGATGGGGACAGAGATGTAAGGAGGGGCTCCGCTGATGGGGGCATCTGGTGGCAGGCGACACACTCGGGGCTCCCACTGATTCTGCATTATGGTGAGTTGAAAAATTTCATTTTATATTACAATGTAATAATAGAAATAATACGGTTCAATCATCCTGAAACCATAACAACCATGGTGCCGGGATGATTGAAGTGCTAACACCAGATGTTTGGAGTATCTTTATCTGCTGATTGTTAACCACTTCAATACCAGGCACTTAGACACCTTCCCGCCCAGGCCAATTTTCAGCTTTCAGCGCTGTCGCAGTTTGAATGACAATTGCGTGGTCATACAACGCTGTACCCAAACGATTTTTTTATCATTTTGTTCCCACAAATAGATCTTTCTTTTGGTGGTATTTGATCACCTCTGCGGTTTTAATTTTTTGAGCAACAAATAAAAAAAGACCGACATTTTTAAAAAAAAACAAGTTTTTCTTTGTTTCTGTTAAAAATGTTTGGTAATAAGTACGTTTTCTTCTTCAATGACGGGCACTGATATGGCTGCACTGTTGCGGCGGCAATGATGGGCACCGATGAGGTGGCACTGATGGGCTCTGATAGATGGCACTGGTATGCGGTACTGATGGGCACTCATAGGCGGCATTGATGGGCACTGATGGGCATTTGTAGGTGGCATTGATGGGTACTTATTGGTGACATGGATGGGCACTGATGGGCACTGATAGGTGGGCATGGCTGGGCACTGACAGGTGGCACTGATGGACACTGATGGATGGCACTGATGCCCCATAAAAGGGTGGTATTGCTGGGCATCAGTGTTATATAAAGGTGCCAATCAGTGCCCATTTGTGGGCACATTGGGCACATGTGGATGGCCATGGGGTACATACCTGGCCATCCACATGTTGCCCCCTTCCCTGGTGGTCCTAGTGGCGATCCCTGGTGGTCCAGTGGGGTGATCTGAGGGGAGGCTGCGCTGATAAACAGCGCAGACCCCCCTGTCAGGAGAGCTGCCGATCGGCTCTCCTCTATTTGCGTCTGTCAGACGTGAGTGAGGAAAAGCCGATCAACGGCTCTTCCTATTGACATCGTGATCAGCCGTGATTGGACACGGCTGATCACGAGGTAAAGAGCCTCCGCCGGAGGCTCTTTACCAAGATCGGTGCGTGCCCCCGCGGCGGCATGTTATCCTGCTGGACGTCATATGATGCCCAGTCAGGATAACTGAGTGGTTAAACTTTCTGGAATACACATATTTCTATTGGGCCTGCTGTCCCTCCATCTCTCCCTCCCTCTCCCTCCCTCTCCCTCCCTCTCTCTTTAATCTCAGCCGCTAACCCCACCCCTTAGAGCCACACCCCTTTGTCACGAACACTATTCTGCTGAAACCACGCCCATTTTACCAAGTGGGAGGGGGTCAAAAAGGAAGGGCGGGGTCTGGCCCCCCATCCTAAAACTTTACCAGCCGCAACAGCTGGAAGGTGACACACCAGGAGAAGAACTAGTAAGAACTATCCCCATACTGACCAGAGCGGTAGCTTTTCTGACAGATGCCTCGGCCATAAGAGTATCTTCAAGGGCCACAGCTCTAGTGAACTCGGCCCAAAGAGCCCTGTGGCTGAAGTCATGGGAAGGGGATATCGGTTCCAAGAACAGGCTGTGCGGAATACCATTCACAGGAGATCTGCTATTCGGGCCTGACCTAGAAACAGTACTAGATAGGAACACAGCAAAAGACGAGGGGTTCCCCCAAACCAAAAAGCAGGGGAAGACGCCCCTTTGTCAATCCAAAAAATTCAACAAGCCGGGAGCGAAAAAGTGCTGGGGACAGCAAAACAAAAAAGGCAAGGGTGAATTCATCCTTAAGCCTCCTAATCCAAAGAACAAAAAACGACGGTCTTCATGTGTTGGGCAGATTGGCAGCCTTTGCCCACAAGTGGATGAAAGCCACAGAAAATTAATTTGTCCACCAAACCATAGCAGAGGGCTAAGCAATAGAATTCTCCACCCGCCCCCCAACCATGTACTTACTAACCATTCTACCAAGAGACGAAGATCGGGCAAAGGCCTTTCTAGAGTCCCTGGAAGGCTGTTAAACTAGAAAGTGATCCGTTATGTCCCTCAAGATGGGGAGAAAACTGGATTCTATGCACATATCTTTGCAAAGAAAAAAACATCAGGCAAGCTAAGACTCATACTGAACCTCAAGCCACTCAACAGAAGAATAAAATACAAAAAAATTCAGGATGGAGTATATCTATTTAGTCAGAAATGTCCTACCACAAGGGACATTCATGGCTACGATAGACTTACAAGACGTCTACCTGCATGTCCCCATAAAGGAGAATCATCAGAAATTCCTGAGGTTTGCAGTTCAGGGACCAGCAGCTACCCTGCACCTGCAGTATACGGCTCTCCCTTTTCGGCATCTCTTCTGCGCCCAGGATCTTCTCAAAGATGATGGCAGAAGCTCTAAAAGGCTTAAGACAACAAGGCATTGGCGTGATACCATACCTGGATGACCTATTGTTCTTTGCGGACTCAGAGGAGACCCTAGAAACCAATCTGCGCACAAGCATGTCCTATCTACAAAGCCTGGGGTGGATAGTAAATACAGAAAAATCACAGCTGACCCCAAGCCAGAGAATGGTGTACTTGGGGTATGCTGGATGCCAGACTAACCAAAACCTTCCTAACGGAGGAAAAAAATAGAAAATCACGCAGGCTATAACCTCTCTGAAGAGGACCAAGTCTATAACAGTCAGGCAAGGAATGGCAGTACTAGGACTGATGAAGTCTTCAATCCCAGCCATCACCTGGGTGCAGATTCGCATGACGCCTCTACAGAATTTATAGTCTGTCCCAGTGGGATGGCAACCATTCATCCCTAGATACATCCCATTTTGGTTGCAAGCTAAGTCAAACAAACACTTCACTTGGCTCAATCCGCTCTGATACATCGACAAGTGCAGATTGACTCAAACCAACCCTGTCAGGATCCCCACACATGCCAGTACCATAGGTTAGGGAGCACACATGGGGGAGCTCTGCACACAGGGCAAATGGAACTCCAGATGGTCTCAAGCCTCCTCGAATATGAGGGAGCTAAAAGCTGTGGAGAAATCACTAAGCCTTCCAACCAGCGATACAGGAGAGAAAGTAAGGGTTCAATCAGACAGCGCCATAACGGTGGCATACTTAAACAGGCAAGGGGACAAAATCCCAAGGCTTGATGAGTCTGACGAAAACAATTCTGTTGTGGGCAGAAACAAACACAAGATCAATATCAGGCATCCACCTGAAAGGAACATACAATACGTTGGCAGATTTTCTGAGCTGGAACACTATAAAACAGAGTGGTCGCTAAATCAAGCAACCTTCTCACAGATCACACAAACATGGGGAGTACCCAAGGTAGATCTGTTCGCCTCCAGGGCAAATGCAAAATTACCAACGTTCTTTTCACTGGATCCCACAGATGGCAGCAGCGGAGTAGATGCATTCAGCTAAAGCTGGGGTCGCCAGTTGTGTTATGCATTCCCTGCAACTGCCATAATACCAAGAGTGATTAAAAAAAAATCAAAGCGGAGAAAGCAGCAGTTATACTCCATAGCACCGTACTGGCCCCAAAGAGCATGATTCAGCCACTTGAAGAAAGAACATCAGCGTCCAGCCACACCTGACACTGCCGAATCTTCCAGATCTCTTATTTCACCGACCAGTTAACCATCAGAACCACGGACTCCTGAAACTTTCGGCTTGGTTAATGAAAGGGTAAGACTACAAAACAAAGAGTTGTCAGACAGAGTGATCAACACCATTCTAGACAGCAGCAAACCCATTACTAGGGCAATCTACGAGAAAGTAAGGAAAAAGTTTGTCTCCTGGAATAAAAACAAAAAGATTCCCGGCAGAGGGATCATCCTGGCGATTCTGGATTTCCTATAGGACGGAGCAGACAAGAACATTTCTCAGAGCACACTTAAGGTACAAGTGGCAGCACTCTCCTCCTTTATGGACACCAGACTAGCAGAGGATCCACTGATAAAGCGATTCCTAATGTCACTAAATGGAGCTAGACCTGCAAAAACTGACAGAACTCCAACATGGGATATGTCCACAGTGCTCAGAGGATTTCTCTCTCCCCCGTTCAAGCCATTGGAAGGGAGCTCAGACAAAACCTTACTCTAAAAACCTCACTTTTAGTGGCCCTAGTATAGGCCAGAAGAGTGAGCGAAATCCAAGAGCTTCCCATGATAGAACCATACTGCCTGATACAAACAGACAAAATAATCCTCTCGCCAGACCTGGCTTTTCTTCCAAAAGTCTCTAACATTCCATAGGACGCAAAATGTAATTATCCCATCCCTTCCAAAATCTATGGATAGCAAGAAAAGAGACACTTACAATAAACCTAGACGTAAGAAATACACTCATAGCGTACCTCGAGAGAACGAAGAATTGGCGATGAACTACTTCTTTATTCGTCCTCTATGCAGGATCCAATAAAGGGAGACGAGCATCGAAAAACACGATCAGCAGATAGATAAGAATTGCCATGCAGATGGCATATGAGGCCCATCCTGACAGATCCACCGTTTGCCTTGTTTACACAGGCAGATGGCAGATCCGTCTCTCCTGAGAATGATCGGCGGGCCAAGGCAGCCGCGATTTGCGGATTGGCTCCCACTGTGTCCTATCACAGTGGGAGCGGCGCACTGGCGGCGCGCATCCAAGACCATGTGCATGAAATAGCGTATATATATATATATATGTGGTAGGCGTTTCAGAACTGGTTAATAGGAGTAGGCTAGAAATAATTAAAAGCGAAGTTCAGGGTTAAAAAAACAAAACATTCATACCATACCTCCCAACATTTTCAGATGGGAATGAGCACAGAGCAGGTAAGTATAACATTTTGTTATTAAAAAAAAAATAAATTGCCATTGGAAACACTTTAAAGTTAGGACAGCGGGCTTTAGCTTTTGGCTGAAAAGGGGTCACAGGAGTGCAGAATGAAGTACAGTCCTGTGATCCCCAGGAGAAGTGGGACCAAAAGAGCTCCTTTTAAACTACATTGTGGAAAGGAGTATATGATTTTACATTTTGACCAAAGAATCTGTTTTAAAGCCTAACTCCAGACTTGTTTTTTAGTTTTGGATAATGTGGGGAAGAGTTGCAATTTTTGTTTTATGTTTTGTCTGTGACACTGGGAACATTTTCCACTAATTCCTGTCCCTGTACTAAAACTTGAGTGAATGGCTATCTCTTGGATGGTAAGACACAACATTAACTTGTCATGAGAGTTCTACTTCTTCCCAACTTTTTTAAAAATAGGATTTTTGTACTTGGTGTCTTTTTTCTTGAAATCATTTGACAGACACAGGACTGCAGTAAATCCTAAGGCCCACCACACGATCTGACTTTTTGACAACAACGGCCTGACAGACCTGTTTTATCGGACAATCTGACCGTGTGTATGCTCCATCGGACACTATTACATGATTTTATGAAAAAAAAAAACTTAGCCCTGTAAAGAGGATTTTTTTCCTATAGGAGTAGGGATACATGTACTAGCACTTGGAACAGACAATTTATTTTCCAGCAAGTAGGTCCCACAAAGACCGCTGATCTAACATTATCCCACTGAGGGCAACTCCAGACAATAAAATGTCCTGTCTGCTGATCTTACAACGAAGTACAGATCTTATAAAAACATATATATTTCCTGGGAAGGAAGCAAGGAGGTATTCTGACACTATTCAGTGTAAAATAAGGAATACCAGATGCAGGGATCTGGAAGCAATACTTAAAGCGGAACTTTACCCATAACATACATGCCACATTAATAATAATTCTAACAAAATTAGTGTGTGCTATAAATTGCCTCCAGTATTGCCTCTGTTTCTTCTTGCTGAAGCCCAGAGTCCCTTAACAGCAGTAAATCATTAAGCATTCCTGAAATTCCGGGATCGCTAACTGATCATAGGTGCAGCGCCATGGCAGTTGAAAATCAAACAGAAGCAGCTTCCCTGGCTGTAAAGTATAGGAGGGTTTAAAGTGGTTGTAAAGCCGAAGTTTTTTTTTATCTTAGGTGATAACAAGAGATGAAACAAAGTTGTACCCATTTATCTGCAGCCCTCTCTCTTCTACATCTGTTCAAAGTCCAGAATTCAGAAAGCAGGGGGCAAGGAGCTGAAGTTACATTTTGCAGATCTCAGTAAAAAGAGTCCTGATGATTTATTGGGGTGAAGGGGCACACCCCCTTCACATAGTACACAGGAAGAGAGCTGAAGCTGTCAATCACAGACTGTGTGCTGGAACACTCTCCCCAGTCACTTCTTTTTCTCTTGGTGTCAGGAAAGTGTCAGAAGTGACTCATGCAAATAGTAGAGAAACAGGGCAGGAGATAGAAATGACGCATAGTGCTCTGGACTGAGGTAAGTACACACGATAGGGGGATATGCTTTGTTCATATATCTGAGGTTTGCAACCACTTTAATGCATTCTCTGCATTAAAGAGGTACTTCACCCCAAAGGTGAAGTTCTGCTCTTTCTACCCTCCCCCCTCTACCTTTTTCGAATATTATTTAGGTGACCTACCTGGAAGTTGCAAACCTCCCCCTTCTTCCTGCAACCTTCTGGGACACATTACAGGTCCCAAGAGGCTGCTGGCACAGTGCAGCTTGTGCATGTGCAGTAGGAAGTCACGGCTGGCTTCCAAAAGTTGGCATTGGTGACCCAAAGACCAGAGATGAACCGGTCTGGGTGGGGATGATGCTGGATCCTGGGCAGGTGAGTGTCTGTTTTTTCATTTTTTGGAACCTGTCAAAGCAAGTCTGCCTTACCAATACGTATCCAGTTAAACTTCTTCAAACATAAAGGAAATCTATAAAAAAAAGATGGCTGTAGGCTGCCACTGTTTCCTGATAATGTTTGTTTCAAGACCCTCAGACGTTAGATGCTGACCTGGAACAAATGTGTAGGAAATTACATTAGAACAACTGATCTGCATACTGTTCCTGCAGCCATATACTCAGCATGGCAACCAGGCAACTAGCATTTCAGAAAGAGAACAGAATGGGAACTCTATATACTTAGTTCATTGCCAGTTCTTAAACCACCTTACAGTCAAAGTGGTGGATAAATTATTTAGGTGTCATTACATAGCAGATGACCGCACTGACCAATGATGTACCAGTCACTTAGAGCTTTGGCCCAGTAGAGCAGATCAAAGAACCAGTATTCTAGTGGTGCTTTCTTAGACCCTGTAGTCTGTGGCGCATTTCAATGTTCCCCTTTTTTCTCCATGCCTATTTACTGACATTACACTGCTGGTGTTTCCAGCTTGGCCACTGTAGTGAAGAATATGTATATGGAATAGACTATGAATAAAGCCATAGAAAAGATTGTTGGGATATCATGTCTGTATTGCTGATATGTGATCTAATGGCCTCCTATACAGCCACATCATTTGAAAGGTAAAGATGTCCATCAATCTTGGTGAGCCTAGAGTTCAGCTTTAAATAACTGTTCTACTGCACAAAATTGTTCCTTTAGAAAAAGCTGCTTTTTATAGTATGGTGAATAAATGAAAAGGTGACACTTGACTTCAGTAAATCTGAAACTCCTAGTTTCTACTGAAAGGCTTGCTACTAGTAAAATAAAAAAGGGTTCTGTATCCTTTCTTTTGACTTTTTTTTTTCTTTCTAAAATTTATAAAAGCTTAAGTTTGCATAAAATAAATAAATACACAAAAATCAGCACAAGGGACATTGCTTACCTTCAGTGAGATGTGCCCCTTGTGTTGCTATCCTTTTGGCAAAATCTTCCTAGTCCGATGCCTCCCCTCAACCCCACTGTCATGATCGTCCGGTGCAGCGGGGGTTATTTGAACTAAGGGGCTGTGACAGCCAGTCATCAAGAGAGCCCAGTTACAGTGGATATAAAAAGTGTACACACCCCTGTTAAAATGTCAGGTTTCTCTGATGTAAAGAAATGAGACAAAGATAAATAATTTCACTACTTTTTACACCTTTTAATGTGACCTATAAACTGTACAACTCAATTGAACAACAAACTGAAATCTTTTAGGTGGAGCGAAGTAAAACTAAAAAGCTAAAATAATATAGTTGCATAAGTGTGCACACCTTTAAACTAATACTTTTTTGAAGCACCTTTTTGATTTTATTACAGCATTCAGTCTTTTTGGGTATGACTTTATGAGCATGGCACATCTTGACTTGGCAATATTTGCCCACTCTTCTTTTCAAAAACAACTGTCAGGTTGTGAGGGCATCTCCTGTGCACTGTGCATCTCCTCTTCAGATCACCCCACAGATTTTCTTTCGGATTAAGGTCTGGGCTCTGGCTGGGCCATTCCAAAACTTTAATTTTCTTTAGGTGAAGCCATTCCTTTGTTGATTTGGATGTATGCTTTTGGGTTGTTGTCATGGTGAAAGATGAAGTTCCTCTTCATGTTCAGCTTTCTAGCAAAAGCCTGAAGGTTTTGTGCCAATATTGACTGGTATTTGGAACTGTTCATTATTCCCTCTATCTTGACTAAGGCCCCTGCTCCAGCTGAAGAAAAACAGCCCCCAAAGCATGATGCTACCACCATGCTTCACGGTGGGTATGATGTTCTTTTGGTGATGCGCAGTGTTGTTTTGTGCCAAACATATCTTTTGGAATTATGGCCAAAAAGTTCAACCTTGGTTTCATCAGACCATAACACATTTTCTGACATGCTTTTGGGAGACTTCAGATGTGTTTTTGCTAAATTTAGCCGGGCTTGGCTGTTTTTCTTCATAAGAAAAGGCTTCCGTCTTTCCACTCTACCCCATAGTCCAGACATATGAAGAATAGGGATGAGCTCCGGCGTGTTCGCATGGCGCACGTGCCGAGCCCGCCAGGAAGTCGGCACGGCGCAGCGCTAATCACAGGCAGGGAGACATTTCCCGATCTCTGCAGCCGCACATCGGGAAATGTCTCACTGCTTGTGATTAGCGCTGCGCCGTGCCGACTTCCTGGCGGGCTCGGCACGTGCGCCATGCGAACACGCCGGAGCTCATCCCTAATGAAGAATACAGGTGATTGTTGTCACATGTACCACACAGCCAGTACTTGCCAGATATTCCTGCAGCTCCTTTAACCCTTTCATGACTAAGCCTATTTTTGAAATTTGGTGTTTACAAGTTAAAATCCGTATTTTTTGCTAGAAAATTACTTAGAACCCCCAAACATTATATATATTTTTTTAGAAGAGAGTCTAAAGAATAAAATGGCGATTGTTGCAATATTTTTTATCACACGGTATTTGTGCAGCGGTGTTTTAAACGCAAATTTTTGGAAAAGTGACACTTTCATGAATTTTAAAAAATCCAAACAGTAAAGTTACCCCAATTTTTTTGTATAATGTGAAAGATGATGTTATGCCGAGTAAATAGATACCAAACATGTCACCCTTTATAATTGCACGCACTCGTGGAATGGCGACGAACTACGGTACCTATGAATTTCCATAGGTGACACTTTAAAATTTTTTTACGGTTACCAGGTTTGAGCTACAGAGGAGGTCTAGGGCTAGAATTATTGCTCTCGCTCTGACGATCGCGGCGATACCTCACATGTGTGGTTTGAACACCGTTTACATATGCGGGCGCGACTTCCGTATGCGTTTTCTTCGCTGCGCGAGCTCGCGGGGACGGGGGCGCTTTAAAATTTTTTTTTTTTTATTTATTTTATTTATTTTTGTACTTTTATAAATTGTGTTTAAAAATTTTTTTTTTTTTTTTACTTTTATTGCTGTCACAAGCAATGTAAACATCCCTTGTGACAGTAATATGTGGTGACAGGTACTCTTTATGGAGGGATGGGGGGTCTAAAAGACCCCCCATCCCTCCTTTACACTTCAAAGTATTCAGATCGCCGAAAACGGCGATTCTGAATACTGTGTACTTTTTTAAATTCGACGCCATTGGCAGCCGAGTAAACGGGAAGTGACGTCATGACGTCGCTTCCGCGTTTACAATTAGAAGGCTGGAACGAAGCCGCTCACAGCTTCGTTCCAGCCCGCCCCCAGCCGCCGGAGATTCCCGAACGGACACCGGGCCTCCCGATCGCACGGGAGGCCCGGTAACAGCGGCGGGAGGCGGCGGGAGGGGGGGGATGTCCCCTCCCGCTCCTCCGGTATAACAGCCGAGAGGCTTTTAGCCGCATCGGTTGTTATATTCGGGTAGCCGATTGCCCGCTGAAAACAACGGTACCGGGATGATGCCTGCAGCTGCGGGCATCATCCCGGTATAACCCCGGAAAGCCGAGGACGCATATGTGCGTTCGGTCGGCGGGAAGGGGTTAATGTTGCTGTAGGCCTCTTGGCAGCCTCCCTGACCAGTTTTCTTCTTGTCTTTTCATCAATTTTGGAGGGATGTCCAGTTCTTGGTAATGTCACTGTTGTGCCATATTTTCTCCACTTGACGATGACAGCCTTCACTGTGTTCCATGGTATATCTATTGCCTTGGAAATACTTTTGTACCCTTCTCCCGACTGATACCTTTTTAACAATGAGATCCCTCTGATGCTTTGGCAGCTCTCTACGGACCATGGCTTTTGCTGTATGATGCGACTAAGAAAATGTCAGAAAAGACCTAGAACAGCTGAACTTTATTTGGGGTTAATCAAGGGCACTTTAAATGATGGCAGGTGTGTACGGATTCCTATTTAACATGAGTTTGAATGTGATTGCTTGATTCTGACCACAGCTACATCCCCAGTTATAAGCGGATGTGCAAACTTATGCAACCACATTATTTATTTTATTTTTACTCCACCCTTAACCACTTCAGGACCGAGCCTCTTTCTGAGATTTGTTGTTTACAAGTTAAAAACGTTTTTTTTTGCTAGAAAATTACCTAGAAACCCCAAACATTATACAGTTTTTTTTCTAACACCCTAGAGAATAAAATGGCGGTCGTTGCAATACTTTCTGTCTCACTGTATTTGCGCAGCGGTCTTATAAGCGCACTTTTTTTGGAAACAATACACTCTTTTGAATTAAAAAATAAGACAACAGTAAAGTTAGCCCAATTTTTTTTGATCTTGTGAAAGATAATGTTACGCCGAGTGATACCCAACATGTCATGCTTCAAAATTGCAACCGCTCGTGGAATGACGACAAACTTTTAACCTTAAAAATCTCTATAGGCGATGTTTAAAAAATTCTACAGGTTGCATGTTTTAAGTTACAGGAGGTATAGGACTAGAATTATTGCTCTCACTCTACCGATCGCAGCGATACCTCACATGTGTGGTTTGAACACCATTTTCATATGCAGGCGCTACTTAGGTATGCGTTCGCTTCTGCACGCGAGCTCCTCGGGACGGGGCACGTTTAAATTTTTTTTTTAACATTATTTTACCTTTTATTTTTACACTGTTTTAAAAAAATTAAAAATTTGACTTTTATTCCTGTTACAAGGAATGTAAACATCCCTTGTAATAGAAAAAAGCATGACAGGACCTCTTAAATATGAGATCTGGGGTCAAAAAGACCTTAGTTCTCATATTTAGACTAAAATGCAATAAAAAAAAAAAATTATAATTTAAAAAATTATGTAAAAAAAATGGCCCTTTAAGAGCTGTGGGCGGAAGTGACATTTTGACGTCTCTTCCGCCCATCAATTGTCTAGAGACGGGTGGGGGCCATCTTCCCCTCACTCGTCTCCATACCCAGCTACTGACAGGATGCGTTCGCCTCCGCTGCTGCCGATGGCTCCGGTAAGCGGCGGAGGGCACCGGATTGCGGCGGGAGGGGGGCACCTCTCCCGCCACCGATAAAAGTGATCTTGCAGCGAATCCGCCACAGAGATCACTTTTATCTTGTAGCGGACCGCCCGCTGAAGACGGGGATACCGGGGTTATGGCAGCTAGCTGCTGCCATAACAACGATATCCTCCTTCAAACAGCCGCTGTATAACGACGGCAGGCGGTCCGTAAGTGGTTAAAGGTGTCAGTTTGTTTTTCAATTGAGTTGTACGGTTTATAGGTCACATTAAAGGTGGAAAAAGTTCTGAAATGATTTATCTTTGTCTCATTTTTTTACATCGCAGAAACCTGACATTTTAACAGAGGTGTGTTGACTTTTTATAGCCACTGTATGCCCACCCTTTTCACCTAGCTCCTCCATTGATAGAAGCTGTTACTTTCAACTTCCATGAATAAAACAGAATCTATGAATGGAGGATGGGCAGATGATTGATAGGTAACTTCCTCCATTCCTAGATCATGTTTTAATAATAGTTTTGATGAGTATTATAAACAGTAACTGGCCATGGTATTACACTTTGTTACTGTTTGTGTTTGGAAAAAATGGTACTGCAAAACAAATTGATTTAAAGATGAACTTGGGGGAAAAAAAAAAAGCTAAATTTGTATCCATTTTCCATTAATGTAAAACTATTCCATAGATAGTGGCACTGGCAATGCTTGCTCAGTAGAAAAAGAAGGTAGCACAAATGGTGGCAGATGCAGATATAAAACACAAATTTTTCAGCCATGTAATCACTAAGGCTCCATTTACTAGGGTTCCCGCTTGCAATTTTAAAAGTGTGATTCACATGCATTACTTTGTGCTGCGCATTAGGGGTGCCGAATTTAATCGCAGCATCGGTTCATCGCGATTCAGCAGTCCATGATGCGGTATCGATTCCGCGACTGGCATAATCATTTGTTGGGTGATGACATCATTTGTGCACCACGGTGTGCCCTGCCTCTCTCCTAATGGAGCCGTGCCTCTCCGAACAGAGCCAAAAGGAGCCGTGGGCATTAGCCATGCCATCTTTACCCGTCTCCCGCTGACATCATCCCCAGCCGCTCGGCGTCACTGTGTGTCCAATCAGTGTTCTGTCTGTCACAGGACCTGGTCTAGGAGGCGGGACTACTGGAGGAGGACTGGCGCACCGGGGTATTCAAATCATAGCTCTGTGACACAGCGGGAGATGTCCGCTTTGTGTGATTCATCCAGGCATTGGTGAGTATGCATTGATGGGACATGACACAGTGACTCTGCATTGATGGGCACAGTGAAGCTGATGGGCACAGTGAGGCTGCATTTGACGGGCACTGGTGATGCTGCTTTTATTGACAGGCACAGTGAGGCTGCATTTAATGGGCACTGGTGAGGCTGCATTTGATGGGCACAGCCTCATTTGATGGGAACTGGTGAGGCTGCACTGATGGGTTTTTGATGAAAACCATGGGGCGGAATCGAATCGTTGACCCGATAATTGTAATCAAATCGAATCGTGAGACCAGTGAAGATGCGCGGCTCTACTGCGCATAGGGCAGTCCATTCACTTTATTGGGCTGCACTATGTGCGTTTGTTTTGTATGGTACATAGATACTTACATAGGTCCAGGCTGTGCCAATGTAACTGTAAAAATTGCCATACCTAAACTTCACCTTTTTTAATATATGCAGTTTTGATACTAAAGTGGTTCCTCTACTGATGGGTGAGGCAGATGTTTAAAGGGGAGGGCCGCCCGTAAAAAAAAAAAAATGCCACCAAAATTCCTAAAAAAAAAAAAAAAAAAAAAACATTTGTAAAAAAAAAAAAAAATTTTATACTTACCTAAACCCTTTTTTGCTAGGCAGTCTTCCTAATCTGCCTCTTCCTATTCCGCGGCGTGTTCTTCTCCTCGGTGAGCGGCCCCGTTGTCTTCTGGGAACTGTGTGTGCTCCCAGAACACCACGGGGCCATTCACAGATCGCTGCGCCGCTCGCGCGTGCGCAGTAGGAAACTGGCAGTGAAGCCGCAAGGCTCCACTGCCTGTTTCCCTTACATAGGATGGCGGTGCCGGGACCCAAGAGCCGAGGGACGGTTCGGCCTGGGGCGGCCGACATCGCGGGCACCCAGGACAGGTAAGTCTACTTATTTAAAGTCAGCAGCTACAGTGTTTGTAGCTGCTGACTTTAAATTTTTTTTTTAGCTGGCCGGAACCCCACTTTAAATGTAGCAGAAATCAGTTAAGTTTACAGTAAAATCTATATAAGTGGATATACGACACTAGATACAGCCATTTAGTAGACTGAGCACAGTGGATGGGGTAGAATTTCAAAGTGCTACTTGAAAAAACACTGTCTTCTGCCGAATTCTTGTGTCCATATGCTTGTACATTCACGTATATATGGGGAGATTTAGAGTTCCAGTTCTTCAAAATAACTGGGTGCCACGTTCTACATTTTAGAATAGGGGTCTCCACTTTCTAAACAAAGGGCCAGACTTCAGACTTTAGGGGGGCCAGATTGTGGCAGTAGATAGTGCCCCAGCATCATAGGGGAGTAAAGCATGCTGGGTGGTGAGTGGGAGTAAAAAAATTGCATAGCATCCATGGTCAAACGGAAGAGGAATAGTGCACCATCATTGGTGTCAGTGGAGGAAATCATGTTCCATCATTGGAGTCAGTGGAAGGAATAGTGCTCTGTTGGTATCAGTGGGGGGAATAATGCCCCATTGTTGGTATCAGTGGTAGGAATAGTGCCTCATTATTGGTGTCATTGGGAGCAGGGGCGGACTGATAACTCATGGGGCCCCCGGGCAATCAGAGATTATGGGGCCACACAGTATACAATCACACAGTATACACAGACAGATGTAAAAAAAACACAGATTTATACATACTGTCCCTGGTTTTACTAAGGCTGGCAACCCTGATGGGGCCCCCTAGTGGCCCAGGGCCCTCGGGCAGTGCCCGAGTGGCTCAATGGTCAGTCTACCCCTGATTGGGAGGAATTATGCCCCACTCTTGTCAGGGTAAGGAATGGTGCCTCATTGTTAATGTCTGTAGGAGGAATAGTGCCTCATATCTTTGGGAGGAATAGTGCCCCAAAGGACACAAAAAGGCAAGCAAAGGACCACATTTTGAAGACCACTATTTTAGAAACAGTAGAAAGCCAGTATAGGTTTGTTTGATATAGGAGAAGGAGGATTTTATATTGGCTTGGTATCTGCATTTGGTATGCTGACATGCAGTCAGTTTAACTCTCTCAGGAACACCTTTACGCATAAAAATTCAATAATCAAACAGTGAGGATGCAAAAGCATTGATTTACTTTGACGTATCCTTAGCTGGCCTCAGCTTTTTTCTTTTTTTTTTGTGATCCTTACAATAGAATTAATGGGACATAACAATTGTTTGTTTATGTCATTTTTAAATGTTACTATAAGCAAAATTATATCTGATTTATATGATTCCCTGTCAAAAATACAACAGTGTATTTTTTTCTAAATACCCCATAACACAGCTTTATTACCTTTTTTTTTTGCCAGTAGATCCATCATTTTTCCACTAACTGTAACAACCAAGCTGTCCAGCAAAAGGGGCAATTGGATTAAAAGCAAGACTTTGTCTTAGCTGAAAATTTTTGTGTTTGGATAAACAGACCATCACCCTGCAGAATTGGGAGCTGGTGTTCACCATTTTAAAAAAAGGGCCTTGAAGTGAGAGCAGAAACTGGCATGATCAACATGTATACAGTATATGAAACATTTACACAGCAACATAGAAAAAAAAAAAAAACTTGCACGACTACATTTACAAAGCAAAAGCTGAGATTTTTACACAACTGTGTTTTTATTTTTATTTTTTTGGGCTTGCATACATTTTAGAAATGTGATTAGTCAGTTATTTTTAGATGTATGCAGCTTTTTTAATGGTTTCTTTTGCTGCCATTTTGTTCTGCATCCTGTATATTGCAGGTGGAATATTTGTTTCTCCTTGTTCATGCTAGCTGTGTGTCCGTGCATCTTTATTGCAGACCTAGAAAAAAAGCTTATGTTCAATAGGGAACACTCAAACATTTGGCATTTTTGTTGCTTTTGACCTGCACCTTCCCATTCAATCAGTTTTGTGGGATCGATCAGAACTTGCGTAAAACGCATCCGAAAATACAGTAAAGAGGAAAGAATCGCCACTACTGCTGACCAGCCCAGGTGAACAAATGATAAAGTGCGGCCTCAGCCTACATATCTTCACCAATCCACACACCTTGATGTGTCTCTCACCACCCTCAGGGTCTTAGTCATAGGATCCCCCAGGTCTAGTTGGCAGGGTGAAATGCATAAGGGTGTGTGGTTTGGTGGAGACATGTTGGCTGAGGCCGCTCCTTATCGTTTATTCACCAGGGCTGCTCAGGAGTAGCAGCTATCCTTTACTCTAAACAGTTACTAGCCCTCTGGATTGGTATCAGGATAAGCCTGCACCCTGTGCTCTGAGACACAGGAATATGCTTTCACCTCTACTTTGAGCGACACCAAAAGCAATATAACAAAAATTGTGTGCACTTGGTGCACCAACACCCCTCATGGACTTTGGAGGCAGACTCATGTGTGAAACTGTATAAAACAGTGTATTTTGTATTTTACACAAATACATAAAAAAGGGGGACATTAGTCCTAATAACAAAACATTGTATCAAATGTATATTTAGTACATATATTGACATATCATCATCCAGTAACCTCTAAAATACCCTACACACATCAAATGCATCTAGAGGGCTACCCGTGTTCAATTCCTGGTCAGCTCCAATGAATAGCTGTGGTGAAACCCAACATGTTTCAGACTTTCAGTCCTTTCTCAAGGGTTATATTGGGTATTTTTAGCTTATAAAACATGAATACATAAACAGTTGCATAAGAATATAGCTTCATTATACATATATCATATTATATATGGTATATCACACAGGCTGCTGTGAATACTTACAGAAATCAAACCTAGAAACACAGGATATACCAAATGGCCAGATGTGCATACACGAGGACCCCAAATGGGGCAAAGATAGCCCTTAATGGCATCAGCCAGTAAAGATGTCTCTCTAAAGGTAAGAGATGGTAGTAGAGGGATGTAATGATAATTATCCAAACTGCAAAATAAAGTGCCAGAAAAAAAAAAGGGAAAAAAAGGGAACAGGAGGGACATAGGAGAATAAAGGTGATTAGCTATATAGTAAATACATCACAAATTATATTAAGATTGGGGTGAAGTCTCAGGGAAATTAGAGGAGGTATATGTAAGGAAAAGGCAAAGAAAAAGAACACACCCCCACACACAAAACCAAAAGTATGTAGGCCAAGTAAGAGATTGTGATACCTTAAAGTACGATAGATCCATGTGTCCACAGCTGGCGTGCATCAAGCAGCGACTGGTGTTCTGTATAAATACCCTACCTTGTAGAGGATGTCCAATCTCCCTACTGGAGATGGGCTTTGGCTGGGCAATGACACCAAGACCGGTCCGGGAGGGAGTCGCTTGATGCACGCTGGCTGTGGACACATGTATCTCTCTCACCTCAAGGTATCTCAATCTCTTACCTGGCCTACATACTTTTGGTTTTGTGTGTGGGGTGCATTTTCCTTACATATACCTCCTCTAACCCCCCTGAGACTTCACCCTAATCGTAATATAGTTTGTGATGTATTTACTATATAGTTAATCACCTATATTCTCCTATGTCCCTCCTGTTCCGTTTTTCTCTCCTTTTTTTTTTTTTTTTTTTTTTTTGCCACTTTATTTTGCAGTTTGGATAATTATTACATCCCTATACTACTATTTCTTATCTTTTAGACAGACATCTTTACTGGCTGATGCCATTAAGGGCTATCTTTGCCCCATTTGGGGTCCCTGTGTATGCACGTCTGGCCGTTTGGAATATCCCTTCTATTCTCCCAGGGGACGGTTCCGCAGGACCACCACATCTAGCCGGAATTTATGTGATTTTATCCATTGTGTGTTTCTCTGTTCGATTTCTGTAAGTTTTCACAGCAACTGAAAAAATAAATAAAGTGAGCGCTAAACATAAACATGAAATGTAATGACAGCTGCAAGCAAAAAAAGGGCAATATATCCAATTCTCCAAAGCAATAAACATAAAATAGACAGCAATGTGATAAATATAAACGTGAGTAACATAAACATAGGAAGGTCCAATGTTCCCACTCAGTAAGTGCAAAAGAGGGTGTCCGAGGATGCATTTTCATGCGAATCGTGAAGGGTAGGATTACAGAGCCAGAACGTCATGGAGGTCCGTGTGGCAGTGTTAAATGTGATTCTAGCAGCATGATATATGTTTTTATGCAATTATTTATTTTTTTACTTTAATCTTTATTTTTTATTTATTTATTTTACAATTCTACAACAAACATACATTACATTAAAACAATCAAACAAGAATTAACTACCAAATATACTTTCTAAATCCCAATCTCTTGTCAGATTTGTTTATTGAAATTTAACAATTAGCAAACATAAGTACATTTGGTGGCAGCAAAAGAAAAGATCACATATATGGTAATAATATTGAGTTGTAGTTCCAACATAAACTAAAAGTAGTTTAACTAAAACAATTTTAGCATGGATCTAACTACTCAAAAGACTACATCATACATTGTGTAAGAAAGAATAAAACCAATTTAGACCAGGTTGATATAAGATGACCTCAAATAAAAAAAAGGTCTTAATTATTATCAAGAGTATAGTTTTTAAATAAAAAAATAATATATTATAGAATCTAAAATCTTATACTACATATTGGAACTATGTACATTTGGTATAATGATAACCAAGGAATAAAGGTTCTGCTACCAGAACTATATAAAGAGTAAATTGAAAGAGGTGAGAGAGAATAGGGGGGAAAAGTAGAAGAGCGAAAGAAGATAAAAGAAAAAGTAATCTTGGGTAGGACAAAATATACATATTAAAGAAAGTTAGTAGGGGGCCCCCGGGGTAGTACTTGGTAATAAACGCATACCATGAATGCAGAGAATGGAAATATAAATTGAGATTACTAAGGTCTTAGTAGGAAAGCATCAAAATTGGAAGGCAAAAAGTGAGTCACCCAGGGATTCCATATATTCTCAAAGTTGGATATTTTTATCTTGAGGTATAGCCTCTGTTTTGGCATGGATCATTGCTTGATTGACTCTATTTTTAGTTTCAGCAATTGTTAAGGACGGGGATTTCCAAGCTTTGGCCAAAATCCCAATCTCATGTCTCGCACAACCTCCAAAATATTAATATAGAAAATTATAGAATATATTAGCTTTTACCAGGAAGAAAAACAAAACAGAAAAAAAAATCGCCATCCTAGGCCACCCCTTATCAGTCCCCCTTTTACAGTTTAGATTGTCGTATCTAGCAGGTTTTTACATGTCCTCTGCCGCATTGATCATTTTATAATATTTGTAGCACCCTCTACCAATAGGTAGGTGCTAGTAATAGGTTTTGCTAGGAACTGTCAGCACAGGCAAATTTAGGCAGGCCTATACTGCAAGCTAGGCCTGTCTGTTTTGATCTGGGGGCTGGGAGTGGTCAGAGTAGCAGTGGGGGGGGTACCGATCGCAGGAGGAGGCCCAGGGAGAGATGTGAAGGAACTTTGCCTCTACACGGTCATTGGCAATGTCTTTTTCATCACACGGTGATTGATAAAGAACTCCTGGAGCAGAGGGGCAGGTGAAGCTTTCGGAACATATGGTCCGGTCAAGTTCTCTATCAAGGACTCAGGGCAGTGAATGGTTGGTGAGTGTTACCACAGTGGATGGCTGGATGTGCCAGGAGGTCTGTGAGGGAACTTTGCTTCTACAATGTCATTAGCAAAGTCTTCATCATTTACACGGTGAATGATGAGTCCTGGATCAGAGGAGAGACTGTGGGGTGATGTGTCAAATCGATGTGGCCTCAGGGCACAGGATTTGCAAGTTGGGCTGGCTGGAAACAATAATCCACGATCCAAGAGCAAAAGAGAATGCTTTTAAACTACTAGGCCTCCGGGAGAGGTACTTCAGGCCTAGTAGCAGCGAACAGCCAGAGCCTGCATAAGGACTTGTTCAGAGTGGGTCCTTATTGCTCAGTAGAAAAGGATGTGACATTATTTCAATACAGGATGAGAATCATACTCAATCATAAATGCACATTATCTCTTTGGGCTCTAACAATGTGCTAATGTGTGTAATCTGTAAAATATGATGGCAATTGAAGCATCCTATGCCATATACCCTTTTCCACAATCAAGTTGTACCCCCCAATAAACAAAAACAAAACCAGCAAAAGACTGTTGATTGTCTCTGGAAGTGATTTATTTTATTTATTTATTTATTTCAGGTACTTATATAGCGCCGTCAATTTACGCAGCGCTTTACATATACATTGTACATTCACATCAGTCCCTACCCTCAAGGAGCTTACAATCTAAGGTCCCTAACTCACATTCATACCTACACTAGGGCCAATTTAGACAGGATCCAATTAACCTCCCAGCATGTCTTTGGAGTGTGGGAGGAAACCGGAGTACCCGGAGGAAACCCACGCAGGCACAGGGAGAACATGCAAACTCCAAGCAGGTAGTATCGTGGTTGGGATTCGAACCAGCGACCCTTCTTACTGCTAGGCGAGAGTGCTACCCACTATACCACTGTGCCGCCCATAAGTGATGTATGAAGTCTGGCAGTGGGGTGGATTGTTTGTTACTAGTGGCAACTATACCGCTGCATATTCTAGGGTCCAAAAGAGATAAAGCCAGTCCTGGACCCAATAACCACGGACCCCACAGCTTAACACATTTATTCAGTGTACCTCTATTACGATAAACCTGTAGTTCCATTAAATTTGTATCGTTTACTTGAGAGCGCCACTCCTCACATAATGGTAAACTGGGGGACAACCATTTTATAGCAATTAACTTGCTAGCTATAAACAATAATCTACCAATTGTTATTAGAGTCTCCTTTTGGAAATAGCTCTTCATTAAGATAACCCAGTAAGCAGATCTTGGGGTCCAGTTTAATATGTGTGCGATAGGCTCCATTAATTGTGGTCACCACCTCTTGCCAATATCATCACTTGAGAAGGGAGTGCCCATGCTCCGTACAAGCCTCGTGCATGCTCTGAAACACGTTGTGTTTCCCCATACCCCAGTGACATCACAAGCATCACAGGCACCGCGCTCCGAGCTGACTACACCTGGCATTTCCAGCCACTACTCAGGATTGGCCTGCCCCCCTTTCCTATCTTACTGCGACTCTCGTGGCGGGTTCCCTGCACTCACAGGAGACGCTGGAGACTATGCCGGGCGAACTTTGTCCCATATGAGCACATCGCTTCTTACTGCCATGTAAGTGTTGGAATACAGTTAATGATAAAGCCTGAAAATGAGCCAAAAGTCTTTATAAACGTCATTAACCACTAGCCGACCAGCTCGCGCAGATATACTGTGATAGGTCGGCTCTCCTGCGTGAATCGACGTACCTGTACAACGTCCACCGGGACCCAAGATCACGGTGAGGAGAGGCAGAACGGGGAACTGCCTATGTAAACAAGGCGATTCCCTGTTCTGCCTAGTGACATGACCGAGATCTACTGTTCCCAGTGATCGGGAACAGTGATCTCTGTCATATTCCTGACAGCCCATCCCCCTACAATTAGAACACACTCAGGGAACACACTTAACCCCTTGATTGCCCCCTAGTGTTAACCCCTTCCCTGCATGTGTCATTTTTACATTGATCAGTGCATTTTGTCCGCCGCAATGTCGCAGTCCCGCTAAAAATTTCAGATCGCTGCCATTACTAGCAAAAACAATTAAAAAAATTAAGTCCCTAAGTCTATCCCGTAGTTTGTAGACGTGATAACGTTTGCGCAAACCAATCAATATACGCCTGTTGCGTTTTTTTTTTTTTTTTTTATGTAGAAGAACATATATCGGCCTAAACTGATGAATAATATATATATATACTTCACCCTGTGAAGTGAGATAATGAATGGAGCTCTACCCTGTGAAGTGAGATAAAATGAGGGGAAATCCTTGCACTGAAGCGTGTGGACATCCTTGGTTTCACTTTTTTGATGCTTCTTATGATCTTTTATTCGGTGAGTGCGTATTGCATTGGGATGGAGGCTGGTGATCGGCAGTTGCACTTCTATTTTATTCATGGAGTGTTACTCACCTGGGTAACAGTATTACACCATATTCATTTTTTCCGGCCTATCTGGAGTTCCAGAGATAAGGATAAAAGGAGAAGATTTATCATATTCCACATGAGTGGCATTATCAAAGCGTGTTTGCTGCCCTTAATTGTGTAGCCACAAATTCTGGTAAGCCTTCCATCCTTATGGTGGTCGAACACCACCTTTTGCACTTACTGAGTGGAAACATTGGACCTTTTTGTTATACACAGAAGGACTTTTTTATGTTTATGTAAGTCACGTTTATATTTATCACAGCGCTGCATATTTTATGTTTAAGTATTCACAGCATCCTTTGTGATATACCAGATATTGTATTGTATTGTATTGCTATTCAGGATGTTGGCAGACTAATCCTTGCCACACCCCACCCCTATTTCTATATTGAAAAGCAATATAACAAGTTCCAGGTGAATCTACTCTTATTGAGGTTGAATCTTTGTCAGCATATACTTACCCATGCAGCTCAGCTCAGCAGACATTACTGGATATCATGTTTATAGCACATAGCTATCATAATGTGTATAAATCAGGAAATATATACCGAAAAACTGTTGGTGCTAGGTTATTTGTCTAATGTTAGGAAAGAAATAGTGGTATTAATTCGTGACCAACCATGTAGGATGCCATGGGTTTGGTCAATGTAAATAGACAAAAGCTTTATTTTTTTTGCAATTTAAAGCTTTAAAGTGGTGTTCCGGACGAAATTATACTTTTTAAATAAAAATAACCCTATAATACACAAGCTTAATGTATTCTAGTAACGTTAGTCTGTAAACTAAGGTCTGTTTTGTTAGATTATAGCAGTAGTTTGTTATTTTATAAACTTACAGCAGGCCGTGGCCATCTTAAGTGTGGGCATCTGAAGCCAGACTGTATTTCTTCCTGCATCTCATCCTTGCAGATCTTGCACATATTCAGTGCAGCACAAGCAGTGTAATAGGTTTCAGGTCCGGTTTCCATAGCAACGGCAGTGTCAGAGGAAGTTGCCGCCCCTTCCCAGAAGGCATTGCAAACTGGAAATGATGCGATGGGCCACAGCCAGGGAGGAGGAAGTGAAAAATGAATACAGATATACAGTAGGTGCTGAGAAAAAAAAAAAAAATATCCAATTCACTTACAGTGCACAGTTTAGTGAGGGATGCTGAAGAGTTGTAAAAGTGGGTGGAACTCCACTTTAATTCAATAAAATGGCTTCTCCTCAGCAAAAATCAAGTCACTTTGTACAGGTAAAAATGCAGCTTGGTGGTACACAGAGTACCGAGCTCACCAGCCAGGAGAGGGGACCAAAAAATTTGTCTCTCCCGCTGCCCAGTTTAGTAGTTTGCAACGGTAAAGCTTTCAAGCGGCTCTCATGTGCACCGTTAATTCCCTACTCTTGGGCTGCTGGAACCTTGTCACATACCTGGTCGGAGGCCGAAATGCCGAGAGGGCTCTCCTTGCAGCTAAGTGCAGTATACCCCTGAAGATGGTACAGAAGGTGTAGTGCCCAAAGCAGCACAGGTTGCCAGATGGGTACAGGAGGGTAAAGCCGGGGGTCACCGGATAATGCAGGATACACAGCTGGATCAAAGTCTCTAGGGATCCTCAGTAGCGCTTGGCAAAGGCGTGTGCAGGAGATGGTAGTGGAAACCAGGCCGGGGGTCAAACACTGTGGATCCGACAGGAGGAAGAGGCAGGTAGCAAAGTTCGTGATGCAAGTCGGGATCAGACACTGGAGACGGCAGCGGTAAAGCAAGCCAGGGGGTCAAACCAGAAGATCAGACAGGTCAGGAGCAAGCTAGGTCACAACAGGAAAGAGAGAGGCACAGGAACACGGGAAGGCTGACGACAATCCAGCAATGTGATGGGCTCAGCAGCAGCCTTTTATAGGCAAGTAAGTGCATCTTTAACATTGTGTGCCTATTGCGTACACCAATTAGCGCCGTTGCGCATTTGCACATTAGCACCATTGCTAACCCGCATACGCCCGTTTGTTCTAATTGCACCAGTGCGCATGACAATGCGCCGAAAACGACCATTACCAGTACTGGCACTATTGCCAGTTCTCCTACGGCCATTTCCCTGACAAACCTTCTACACTTAGTTTATCGTTTTGAATATTTTAACATACTTTTTTTCTCCCGGTTATCTTTAGTAGAGATGTTTTGTTGACGTACAGTATACATCTTGGGTCTTTTCCCTTTAAATTATATTTTTGCCATATGTTTACTTGATGGTTACTGTTACGTCATATCCTACTTGTTTCCAAGAAATAGGTTGATCTGTTTATGCTATATTCACTTTGGGCCTGATGAAGAGCAGGGAATGTATGCAACTGATGCCTTTGTTGATTTGAATCAAAAGCCTGAATATCTTTTGAAATGTTTGCTGTAATCTGTACACTCTCCTTTTCATACTCTTTTATGCATTTGTTTTTTTAGTGGCCTTGAAGGCAAAAGATTTCCAATTGACGTTTCTGTGAGTCAATCAGCTTTGCAAATTCAGTCTCCGGATAGCTGTGACAAGCTTCATCTGCCACAAGAGGTCAAGCTAGTTCCTTCAACGTGTAGATATGTACAGCACGTCTCTGGGGAAGGTTTGCATGTAAGGATGAAGGCTCACGTTGACTACAAAACAGGTACTGGCTCTGTAAAAGAAGAACTTATGAAGAACTGAAAACAGATTATTGAAAACCTAATCCAAGACCAACAAATTACAAAATTACACTGGCAAATGTTATTAAAGTTGAAAAGAGTGTGAGCCTATGGCAGGACAGGTGCCATGGCAACTAGAAATTGTGTCCAGGCGCCTGGGCTTTTGTCAGCCATCCACATCTGCCTCACAATTGCTGACTGCGCTATAGCTAAAAGACGGCTACAAGGCAGTCGTCCAGTTCAGGGAGGGCGTCTATTGACTATGAACATTCTCCCAGAACCCCGCCCCCCCCCCCCCCCTGCAGCTGATCACAGGTCGAGGTAAAGGGCCAATCACAGCAGCTCTTTACCATGAGATTAGCTGTATCTGATCACGAGTAAACAAATGCCAGTTATCAGCATTTCTTTCCTCAGTGGTGTGAGGAAAGGAAAGTTGATAACCGGCTATCCGGTGACGGGGGACAATTTCACTGATAATCAGGGCACTGACTATCAGTGCAACATATCAGTGCCACCTTTCAGTGCCAATCAATGTGGCCTTATCAGTACAGCCTCATCAGTGTCCATCAGTGCAGCTTTATCACCACACATCAGTGAAGAACAATTACTTATTTGCAAAATTTTATAACAGAAATGAAGAAAAAGGTTTTGTTATTTTCATAATTTTTGGTCTTTAGCAAAAAATAAAAAAACCCAATAATTAGTAAATACCACCAAAGAAATGCTCTATTTGTGTGAAAAATATATATATAAAAATTTCATGTGTGTGCAGCATTGTATGACCGCACAATTGTCATTCAAAGTGTGACAGCACTGAAAGCTGAAAATTGGCTTGGGCAGGAAGGGGGTGAAAGTGCCCAGTAGGCAAATGGTTAAAAAAAAAGCTGACTCTAGATTTGAAGCAAATTTGTCAAGCCCTGGCCTATGGGGTTGATTTACTAAAACTGGAGAGTGCAAAATCTCTTTTTTTTTTTTTTTTTTAAGATATTTTTATTGATTTTACAAAACAAGCACAACAAACAACCACTTAATATGCTCGGTCAGTCATTGGTAAACAGCGTCAATATGTAGCTCATATAAACAAAAGACGCATTTTGATACATCAGCTGATATCTTTCACACGACTACACATACAAGCAATTCGTCTGTATATAATAGTATTAGTAATCTGCATAAATTATAGGCTATCCTGGCGCGACCTGTAAGTGCCCCCCGCCATGTACATCCTACAAGGAGAGGGTCAGAGGGCTATCAAGCCACCTACCCCAGATTTTATGGAATGTTTTTGTCCGTTTCCTGAGTTCAAAGGTAAGTCTATACAGTGGTATAACGTCATTGATTAATTTTAGCCATAGGGATTTCAAGGGCGTTTGTATACCCTTCCATGACAGCAGTATAGTCTTTCTAACATAGAAGTAAAGGATACGTAGTAATCTTTTTGTCTGTGATGATAGTTGTAAGTCTCCAAAGATCCCCAACAGTCCATTTTTTGGGTGGATGATATTGGGGAGGCCTAGAGCAGAGGAAATGAAAGGGCCCACTTCCACCCAGAAGTCCTGAACCACTGGACAGGTCCAGAAGCAGTGCATGAAGTCAGCACTCCCTCCACAACCACGGAAGCACTCGGCGGAGGATTTCAGCCCCATTTTGTATAATCTGGCCGGGGTAAGATGGGAGTGGTGAAAAAATTTAACCTGTATAACTCTATCCCTGGATGAGATGACCGTGGCTTTATATGTGTCCCTGAATTCAGTCCAGTCCTCCTCAGTAAATGAAATGTCCATGGATGTCCATTTTTCCTGCGCTTTACTAAATCTGGGGTTAACGTCTGTCATTAGGGCAGAGTAGTACGTAGAAATAAGCTTATTAGGGTCTGGTTGTCTCAGCAGTCTCTCTAGCGGGGGTAAGTTAGTGGGATTCTTTAAGGAGCCAAACTGAGCTCGTACAGCATGCCTAAGTTGGTAATAGTGGAACAGATAAGAGCGTGGTAGGTCAAAGTCAAGTCTCAGTTGGTGAAAATTTTTAAAACCTTGGGCATCATACAAATGACATAGGTATTTTATTCCCTTGGAGTACCAGCGCTTAGTGTCGGACAATGAGTATAGTTCCTGCAGAGTAGGGTTAAACCACAGGGGGTTATTTGGGGATGTTGACCAGGAATGTCTAGAAATTTTTGTAACGATATATCGAAAAAGTAAAAGGGAAGTGGCTAACATGGAGGTGCCTGGTCGATTTGGGACTTTGCCTCTATAAACAATATTATGTAGGGTTTCCATAGAAGATGCAATGGCTCCCTCAGTGGTAGTACATGCATTTGCCGAGACTGGGCATAGCCAGTCATGCACATGCACTAGCTGTGATGCTAAGTAATAAAGAAAAAAATTTGGAAACGCCAACCCCGCCATGTGTGATGACAACCTTAACGTCTCCAGTGCTACCCTGGGGTTCCCCCACTCCACAGGAACGTTGTACAAATCATATCTATCCGTTTAAAAATAGATTTGGGAATTTTGCAAGGGGAGTTAGCCAACACGTATAGCAGTTTCGGTAGGTAGATCATTTTAAGTAAACTTGCTCTTCCCATAAGATCCAGGGGCAGGTCCATCCACTGTCTAGTTTGTTCCTGTAAGCGACTCAGTATGGGGTCTAAGTTGTTAGTAATGTAGGCGGATAAAGGCGACTGTACCAAGATCCCAAGATATCGAAAGGAGGATACCACCTGCAGTTTGGAGTCTGGGTGGATCTGGGAGATTGCTGTAGAATCCAGAGGGAACAGGCTAGATTTGTCCCAGTTCACCCGGAATCCGTAGAAATCTCCAAACCTATTGATTTCAGCCAAAAGCGACTGAAGTGATGCATTGGTGTCTGCCAGATACACCAAGGTGTCGTCTGCATAGAGCGAAATACGCTCCTCAATGGTAGCAATAGGCAGGCCTTTAATGGAAGGGGATGTACGAATTTGTGCCGCCAACGGTTCCATAGCCAAGGCAAACAGAAGCGGGGACAGTGGGCATCCCTGCCTCGTGCCCCTTGTAATTGAGAATGACTCAGTGATTGAAGAATTAACTCGCACTCGGGCTCGGGGGGATGCATAAAGTAGTCTAATCCATGCCACCATGCGAGGACCAAAACCATACAGCTGCAACACCCGAAAGAGATACGGCCATTCCACGCTATCAAATGCTTTACATGTGTCTAGAGACACAATGGCACGTGTATGGGAGCACTCATGGGGATATTGCAGGTTGTGGAATAATCTGCAGATATTCATTCTGGTGGACCGTCCAGGTATAAAACCCCCTTGGTCACTATTGACGAGGCACGTAACTACAGCATTTAAGCGGTTTGCAAGCACTTTGGCTAGGATCTTAATGTCCACATTTATGAGAGATATTGGCGGTATGATTCACATTTAAATGGATCCTTGCGGGGTTTCAGCAGGAGCACGATCAAGGCCTCTCGCATAGTGGGGGGAAGAATACCAGCATCCAAGGCCTTATTATATGTACGTAGCAGAAATGGGCACAGTAGGTCCCTAAATTGTGAATACCATTCAGTGGGATAACCATCCAGCCCGGGAATCTTGTGGGCTGGCATTTGTGCAATGGCCACCGCAATCTTTTCAACCGAAATGGGAGCCTCTAACATATCCCTTCCCTCAGTAGAAAGGGAGGGGAGAGATATGTCAGCAAGGTATTCATTTAGCTGGGATTCAGTGTACTCAGCCCTGGACGTGTAAAGTTCTGTGTAGAAGTTTAAAAAAGTTTCCATAATATCCCCAGGAACCTCACTTATTTGACCTGTCATAGTAAGGATACGTGGAATAGATACCGGGGGGCAGTCAGGTCTTGTTAGATATGCTAAAAGGCATCCAGCCTTATTACCATGTTCAAATGATTTCTGTGCCGTATGTAACAATTTCTTTTTTGTAAGGTCTAACAGACGTATTTCATACTCCCTACGCTTCAATAGCCATGCTTCTCTCGTGTCAGAGGTCGGGTCAGAGGCATATACAGATTCGGCTTGTACCATGGCGGCTTCTAGCTCCGCAGTGTGCTGTTGGTTATTTTTCCTCAAGGCCCCAGTGACAGACATAAAGGTGCCCCTCAATGTGGTCTTGAAGGCCTCCCACTCTATAGAAGGGTCCACTGTCCCCACATTGTCCCTCCAATATTCCCTGATACCTTGCCTACATGTTCCCTGCACCACCTCATCCTCCAGCCAATAAGAATTTAACCTCCAAATGGAAGGGCAAGAGCCCGGGAGGATGGTGAGGTCCACTGAAAGGGGAGCGTGGTCTGAAACACCTCTAGGTAGGTATGAAACCGCAGCGACAAAGGGAAGGGTGTCAGCTGGGGCGAAGGCCATATCAATCCGAGACATAGTGCGGAATGAGTCTGAATGACAAGAAAACTGACTGTCGTCTGGGTGTTTCCAGCGCCATAATTCAGTAAGGTCATAAACCTGCATCCAGTTCAGAAGGGAGGGAAAGGGTTTGCCCCCGCCTCCCAAGCGGTCCATGGCTGGATCCAATATAGCATTAAAGTCACTGATGTAGAGTAGAGGTCCGGGGGGTCTATTCAACAAGTAAAGTGACAATTTCGATAACGCCTCCACCGAAAAAAGGGGAGGAATGTAAAGGTTTACAAGAGTAAACGTTACTGAGGAGATTTGCAGAGTAAGTATGACAAATCTCCCATTTGGATCTGTCTTGACTTGTAAAGTTTCTGCTGGAAGGGATTTAGCCAATAAGATAGAAACCCCCCTAGAGTAATTTGTATGTGTAGCGCGATAACCCTGAGCCAGCCATGGACGCTTAAGGGCCCTCACCCTAGTGTCAGTTAGGTGGGTCTCCTGGAGACACACAACATGAGGACGGCATTTCTTTAGGACTGAAAAAACAAGGGACCGTTTTTGAGGGGCATTCAAACCTCTAGTGTTCCATGACCCTATTTTTAAGGACCCTGTCACTGTAAGACAGACAGAATATCATGGTCACAAAGACATGTAAATACATTCTTATCTAGTACCTCACAGGCCGCGCCAGGCCACATGCATTCAACTATATCTATACCACATTTCAGATAACTATGTTTACTCAAATCTGTATTGTTAATAGACAGACCAGAGTAAGCCAATAAACTGCTCTGAGCAACAGCTATAGAAATTGTAAAAAGGAAAGAAAAAGAAAAAAAAAAGCACAAAAAACGAACCGTGCTTGAAAAACCCATAGCCCCCACCCCGCTCGGCCATCCCCAACTTAGCGAGCCTTGGATCCTGAAACCCAAATATACCCTTCCTACCCCGTAAACAAGGGGGAAATGTTATTGAGGGTCCAACTATTCCGTGGTCACACCACTGTCCGGTGGGGAGGTAACGTGGAGGTTGGCTTGGCTCTCAACTGAGAGTAGAAAAAATAAAGTTATGTCCTGATCCAGGATGCCGTTTCTGCACATCTTATGGGGAAACAAAGATAAGATCAGTCCTTCTTGATAGCGAAGAAAAGAAAAAGAAACAGCAGGCCAAGCAGAAAAAAAGGGGAAAAAAATAATAATCATAACTATAACGATAATTCTTTATGTAGGATACGGGTCCAGTGTGTAAACAGGTAATGTTCCTTACAGCTTACTAGGGATGTTAAAGGTTATTGCAGGATTGCAGGTTTTTGTAGGACCTCTGGTATAGGTGGGTAGCCCCCGCATTATGAGGTTGGCAGTTAGTGAATGGGGGACTTCAGAGCTTCGTCCATAAGGCGTTCAGCAGGGGGGGGGACATTAAACAGGTGGAGTTGGCAGTGACCTCTGCGTCTGCGGGTCCGTAGCGGTCATTCAGCCACGCCATGGCTTCTTTAGGACTGGTATAAAAGTGAGCTTTACCGTCGAATATAATGCGAAGCTTAGCAGGAAAGATCATGGCGTATTTCAATCCCTCCTCACGTAGTCGATTCTTCACTGCTGAGAATGATATGCGCTGGCGCTGCACTTCAGCGGAGAAGTCGGGATAGATAGAGATATTGTTGCTGTTATACTTAAGCGGACCTTTCTCTCTTGCTATTCGTAAGATGGCCACTTTATACTGCAAGTTAAGGATGCGAGCAATGATTGAACGTGGAGGTGCTCCCTCTGGGGGAGGACGTGGAGGTGTACGGTGTGCCCTCTCAATCACATATGAAAATGAGGGTGCAGTCTTCTGCGCGTTCAGGGAACCCAACAAAACGTAAATTGTTCCTTCTTGAACGATTCTCCAAATCGTCAATTTTGGCGCGAAGGGCTGCTAGTTCCCCAGTATTATCCCTCACTTTAACAGCTAGGGGATGCACAGTGTCCTCTACAGAACTAATACGTTCCTCCATATCCCCAGCCCTGTCGCGGAGGTTCTGGACATCCTGTTTCAGGAGTGAGAAGTCCATCCGTATAGAGGCTATTTGAGTAGTGAGTGAGGCCTTACAATCTTGTATAGCCAGCATAAAGGTGGCCAGGGTAGGTTCAGCAGGGGCATTCAGCTCGTCATTGTCAGCTGATTGCTGGGGGTCCTGAACTGCCTGGGGGTCTTGTGATAGCTGGGAGACAGTTTGAGTGCAGAAAATAGCTGGAGTAGAAGCACTCCCCCACTAGCAGAGCTCCGGTCGTCAGATAGATGTGCCTGCAGCGTGGCTGCCTGAGAGGTCTGTGTCCCGGCGCCATCTTGCCTCCGGAATCCCGCCAGTCTGTCCGACGTGGATGGGGTCCAAGCCGGCCCGTATTTCACCATGGTAGCCAGCCTGCCTTGTGCCCACCGCCGTGGGGAACAAATTGAGACCCTCGGTGAGGAGATAGGACTCAGGATGGTAGTTAAGAGCCGGAGCGGTGTAACTATGCGGCCACTCGCTCCACCATCAAGCCACGCCCCGGAGAGTGCGAAATCTGGTGCAGCTGTGCATGGTTGCCAATAGGCTTCTAACGTCAGCTTCTTCATTTAGGTGTTGACAATAAAACCTGGAAGCTGATTGGTTTCTTTGCTGTTTGGGGAGGGGGGTTGCAAACTGTAAACATGTTTCATGTTAACACGGTGTAGCATGAAACATGGTCATAAAGATGGAATTCTCTTTTGAAACTATGCATTATTTAATTGAGAATAACATTCGGTCTTTAGTTAGATTTGGGATCCTCAAAATTTCATTGAAGGATACCACAAGTTTAGAATATATCCCCCAAAAATTACAATATTTAATCTGTAGGCAAACAGCTTGCACAAGGTAAGTTCTAAATGCAGATTTGTTTTACAGTATATTTGGATGTGGAACACTTAAAGCGGAGTTCCAGGCTATTTTTGTTTATTAAAAGTTAGCAGCTACAAAAAGCATAGCTGCTGACTTTTAATAAACATACACTTACCTGTCCCACGGTCCAGCAATGCGGCCGCATGAAGCCTCGCTGCTCTCCCCCTCCTCTCCTTGGCGCCTCCATTGAAACTGTGGGCACCTTGCCGTGACAGCTTGTGGCTTTCCTGCGGGGCAGGCACTGCAATGGACTGACATGTATGCTACCACTGGATGCTCCTGATTTCTTCACTTCGTCACCCGCTCATTTAGCGTTCAGACAATGGACTGTTACATAGTGTCACAAAGCTTACTCCCGGATCATTCCCTATGATCTAATTTTGAAACTCATTCTGGAAAACTTCCTAGTAATATTACTTGATTACTTTGCAATCTTGCAAGTTTTTCTTGCCCTTTTACTTTATAGCCTAAACATGACACTATCTAGAACGTTTCCTTTCAATACAACATGTAGAGTCTAATAGTCCTTAGTATACAGGTTACTAATCACTTACCTCTCTATCTAATCTAGATAGATAGCTCATTCTAGGTATCAACTTTCTCCATGTGATCAATTTCAGGTTATATATGTTTATAAGTACTACGCATTTGTTTTTGATTTAATTAGATTGTATGCAGTTTTACTTGTAACAGAATTGATCAGATGTCCTCCTCTACTCCCATTATTATATTCAAATGATATTAATAAGTACATTATTATATTTCTGGGCAGATATGGCTCCACTTGCTCACCCCCCTTCCCCTTGATCCCCATTCCACCCCCCTTTTCCCTACCCCCAATCCTTTCGTTTAATAACCTCTAATACAACTTGCTAATATCAGCAATAAGTAAAAAACAGATTATTTAACACACACCTCTCCTTATATGTTCAAGTGGAGCTATTAGCCCAATATCTATCTATGGCCTATCTATGGCTGTGCAGGCTATGTTTCTATACATCCTTAGGATGTTCCTTTTTATAGGGCTTTTCCTCTTTACACGGAAGTTCAGTGTACCCCACTCAATCGCCCACTATTAATATGTGGAAGATTGATGATGGCCCTTTTTCCGCTGATAGAGAATTTTTTTCTCTTATCACGAGCGATTCTTGGATTTCTTCAAAAATTAATTCTTTCAATATTATATCTTACCTCATATGTTACATTGTTTTTTCTTTTCTATAGACCAGGGATATGCAATTAGCGGACCTCCAGCTGTTGCAAAACTACAAGTCCCATCATACCACCTCTGGGAGTCATGCTTGTGGCTGTTAGAGTCTTGCTATGCCTCATGGGACTTGTAGTTCTGCAACAGCTGGAGGTCCGCTAATTGCATATCCCTGCTATAGACCATCCTAGGTCCATCTCTGCCTCTCCTTCCTTCTTGTTCATTTGGATTGATCCATTCAGCCAAGAAAATATGAGAAGTGGTGAGTATCATCTCCCTTATCACCTGTCATGGCACCCTTAATCATTATGTCCCTGAACGATCATGGTATTAACATACCGCAGAAATGCACTAAAGCGCTCCATTTCTTTCAATCACAGAAAGCACATATAGTATGCTTACAGGAAACTCACTTTGCAGTGAGCTCCACACCCAAATTTATGAGCTCATTTTATCCGCAAATTTACACGGCCTCAGCTACCACCAAACAGCGCGGAACCCTTATAGCTTTGCACCACTCTATCCCATTCATACCTAAATTGGTAATGAAAGACCCCGAAGGGAGATATCTTATCCTCATGGGACACATTATGGACACAGCAGTCACAATTGTCTCCTGCTATGCCCCAAATAAACAACCAACACCTTTTCTATTACACCATCTACAAGTAGTATCCACACACAAGATGGGAACAATTATGTGTGGTGATTCAAACCAAATCCTCTTCCCATTTTTAGACAAATCACCATTTATCCCACCAAAAAGCCCACTCAAGCAATCCTTTTCACAACTTCTCTTGAGACACAACTTTTGACTGGTGGAGAGAAAATAATCCCGCAAAAAACAATATACTCGTTATTCGCACCACATTTGCCCTATTTGCTCACACCCTCCAGAAATGGGGTTTTGGCCTCCACTTCACTAAGTGGATAGCCGCACTATACGACCGACCTCAAGTATACATAAAATATGCAGGTTACAAATCAGACTCCTGTAAAATAGAAAGAGGCACGCATCAGGGGTGTCCATTCTCCCCCCTCCTATTTGCCCTTTTAATAGTACCCCTTGCTCAATACATCTGAGCAAACCCAACAATAACTGGAATAGAATTAGGAGGCTATCGCCACAAACTTTGCTTATTCGCAGATGACATTTTATTATTTTTATCATCTTCTCAGGTCTCGGGCCCCAACCTCTTACCTATCCTCAGTAGGTTTGCCTACATCTCAGGACTATCAATCCTAAAAAGTGCTTAGCACTGAATATATCCCTATCTGAGAGAGAAATAGACACAGTGAAAACTGCACTTCCCTTTATCTAGGCCTGAGAAAACAATCCCATACCTAGGAATTCACCTAACAACAGCTTCCGTTTCGGATCTCTTTTCAGCCAACTACCCATCTACCCTAAAACTTGTAACAAACTTAATGAAACAATGGTCACACCTTCCAATATCTTGGCTAGGTAGAATTAATACTATAAAAATGTCGATCCTACCCAAACTACTATATTTGTTCAGAGTCCTACCAATCCCAATTTCTGCCTACTTTACATGACTAATCCAAAAAAGGGTGATGGCATTTATATGGAGATCCTCCAAACCATGTATACCCTCCTACACTCTGTATCTTCCCAAATCTAAAGGTGGCCTCGGCTTTCCAAACTTTGCAGCATACTGCAGAGCCACTCATATTGCAAGCCTACCCAAATATCATGCAACACAAGAAACTCCTCTCTGGGTGATGACAGAAACAGCTGACTGCGATCCTTTATCGGTCTCAAATCTACTATGGCTTAGCCCTAAAGACCGTCCTGGCTTGTGTATCCCTATCACTAAACACTTTATATCTCTTTAAATTTAAACACCACTTACAATCCCCACACAACCCTCTCCTCTCCTTCCTTAAAAACCTTGCTTTTTACCCAGCGTGGGTCACCCCTAAGTCATTGAAAGTATGGGCTTCTCTGGAAGTTCTGTGATTACACAAATTTGTCACATCTTCAAACATTATCCCTTTCCAAGATCTGCGTGAGACTTTTGGATTACCTCAGTCGGAAATATTCCGATACCTCCAAATCAAAAACTTCTTCACACCTTATACAAATAGGAACACATCTCTGAATCAAGTTACAAGCTTTGAAGCCACACTCCAAAGGACTAATCTCTTCCCTTTATTCTCAGTTACTAATTAAACCCAACTCAAACAAACCATCCTACACTCAGAAATGGGAGGAGGACCTTGGCCGAACTCTTACTGATACAGAATGAAGGGATATTTGGCTGGCAACCAAAACATCTTCTAACATTTTAGCACTTGTAACCAATTATAAAGTTTTGACCCGTTGGTACCTTGTACCCTCTAGAATAGCTAAATACATTCCAACTTACTCAGCTCTTTGTTTCCGAGGCTGTCCAGACCTGGGCACACAAATGCATGTTTGGTGGGCCTGCCATATAGCCCAAACCTTCTGAAAAGAAATATTTATAAAATATTTATAATTGCCTTCAGAATGTTCAAGTTATCAATACAACCTGACCCTACTATGGCACTACTTAGCCTAAAACCTGTTTATTTGATATACAGTCTATGCCAGGGATCCTCAAACTATGGCCCTCCAGCTGTTACGGAACTATACATCCCATGAGGCATTGTAAAACACTGACATTCACAGACATGACTAGGCATGATGGGAATTGTAGTTCCTGAACAACTGCAGGGCCGTAGTTTGAAGACCCTTGGTTTAGGCTCTTTGTCCAACTCCTTACAGCCGCTAAACAAACTCTGGCAAAAGCATGGAAGTCCCCTTCTTTGGTGGTAGCTGAGACAAAACATAGAATGAATCATTTCACGATTCATGCAAAAATGGCAGCTATAGAACATAATCAAATCCCCAAATTCAAAAACATGTGGCACCCATGGGTTCAACTTTCCATGCCATCATCCTTAGATGACTCTGTCCTCCTGCCATGGTAGTTGATTATAAAGGGTGGTTATAGGACCTTACTTTACCACATACTGGCTCTTGGATCAACCTCATGAACTCCTCCCCCTCTCTACTCCTCTATTTCCCTTTTTCTCCCCCTAATTTATTCTCATCTTCTCTTTCCTGTTCCTTTTGTGTTTTTTGAAGCTTTGTTCTTTCAATACAAATATCTCATCCACAGAATCTTCACAAATGTAAATGTTGGATTGGTTAATTGCCCTTTTTTGAATTGTATCCTCTTATAATCTTCTCACCAATACTACAAGTTATATACAGTAATATATTACATGTCTTGTACCTTCATTTATTCATGTAAGTAACAAGCTTCATTCTATCTGCCGTCACTTATTCATTAACATGTATGTAATGCCTATTAATGTGAACGAAATAAAAATCTTTTGACAAGAGAAAGCCTAAAAAAGTTAACGTATGCAGCCATCACATCTAAGAATTTGTGAGCTGAAATAAAATAACGGTTTGTTACCATATTCTATACTGGTACGTTCAGAAAGAAGAGTTTCTTTCTCCACACTCTATAATACAATAAATAAAACATGGAGAGTGGCAGTCCAGCATAATGGCTACAGCAGGTGTGGAGACCTTTAGGCTCTGTTCACACCATGGCGTTCCAGATGGGGGGGGCGGAATAGCTGTGATTCTGCCCGCGATCCCGAATCGCCTCAAAACGCGAAATGCGTTTGCGATCCCCATTACTTTTAATGGCACCCCAATCGGTCACAGAACTTCTTTGGGGCAACAGGTGTCCCGTGATTCTGTTTGCACAATTTTACTGCGATTCGTTGGGTGACAATCGCTGCAAAATCGTGCCGCAAATGGGGTGACATTGAAAGAAACGGAGATCCTAAGCTCGTCCCGCATTTTGCAGCGATTCGGGATCATGGGTAGAATCGTGCCGATTCCGCTCCCAATCCGGAATGCCATGGTGTGAACGGAGCCAGAATCTCATGCATAGATGTCTTACCAACATTAGCCACTGTCAGGTAGTTTTAAATACCTGACAGTATCTACCAAAAACTGAGATTATTTTGGGTAGGTCTCCACGATAGATGGCGCTACTCAACGTGTCTCTGGATAGCCATGTGCATGCGTGAACCTGACCCATGTTGCCGTTGAGATACGGACCATTCACCCTACTTTTTGGACCCACCTTGTAGCGCCCCATCATTGGTGTCTGTGGAAACAATAGAGCCCCATCATTGGTGTCAGTGGATGGAATTGTGCCCCAAGGGCCACATCCGGTCCGTGTGCCAAAGTTTAAAAACCACTGCTCTAGGCTGTCATTTAACTGAATTTTTTCGAGATTAGAGTGTGCGTTTAATATAGGCTTTGGTTGTAGTTGGCCTGCACCAGTTGCAACCGACTGAATTACTTCTGTCTAAAACTTCAGTGGTGGGCACTTTTACTGGTATGTAGCTGTAAGGAGGACTTCATGTTTTCCTAGTTTCATTGTTGGAAGAATGCAATGATTTGTGTTATCTGGGTCAAACAGAAATTTTTTGTTTGTGTCTCCAATAAACCTTCCTAAAAGCATTATGCCTCTGCTTCTATTCTACTTATTATAGAAGTATCTCACTTTTGTTGTAGAAGTGATGTCTTTGCAGTTTTTATATGGCCACTTTATTTTTTGTTACTCTTAAAATGTTTTGAGATATACAGTATGGTAAAAGCTAAAGACTTCTTTATGCTTAGAATAAAATAGTGCTTTTATTTTCTACCATAATGGCGAACGCTATTGTAGGGGCTTTTTAAAATGCTCCTAAAGCTTTAGCTGTGTAAAGTCGTATAGAAAGAATTTTTCTATATGAAAAGCATAAAGCTCATGTATAGTTTTTTTGGCGACTGCTGGAGGAAATAACCCCCCCCCCCCGTTTTTTATAAATTATAATGTGGAGCTTGCTTGTGCAATATATGCAAAAAATAAAAATAAACTGACAAGACAGAGTATTCTAAACCTGCTGGGTAATATGCTCGGTGCTGCAAGAAGCTTCAACAAATTTGCAAATACTGCAAATAAATATACAATGTACTTTCACATCTCAATCAAAATTTTAATATTATGTGATACCCCTATTGGGTAGTGCATCCAGTCGAGTGCTGCACAAATACAGAATAGTGCAAAATGTGCAAATGAGCAAATAAGGATACAATTATAAATTAATCAATAAATTGACATGTGACAATCCAGTTCAGTGATTAAACTTTCACAAAGATATGTGTCCATAAATCAATAGACTGAAAATCCAGTAACGGTGATTGTACAAATACAATCACCTTTCTGTGTGGTATGATAACTCTCCCATACACCACAATTCTATCTGTGTGTGCTAGCAGCTCACCTCATTCCTTAGACCGTAAAGGTCTAAATAACGTTTATGTTGTAAAAGATTCCTCTACGTGGTTCACTGTGTTCTATCTTCTCTTCCAATTAGTAATGCAACACTTTAAGACCATATGAGTTTGTCAGCGTTTCCTCCCACTATGCATCTCCTCCAGTAAATGATATCATTATGTAAGAAGATAAATCCTCATAGTGTAGTATTTTTAAATGTATAGAATTTATTAAGAAAGTTAGTAACTCACAACAAGTACATTACAAGTAATATCAAGCAAGGATGGGTGTTCAATAAAATACAGACATGGACCTTCCGATCTCTGCCGTAAACCGGAAATGACGTCTCCCCTCGGGAGAAGCTGGGTAATATCACTTCCGGTTTACGGCTGAGACCAGAAGGTCCCTGTCTGAATCATGAGATAATATAAATTGAAGTGCCACATCACTGCTAAAAGGTCCAGATACAACTTTATTCCTATAAAAATCAGAGGTGCAATCCAAAAAGTATTGTAATGAAAACATTATTAGTGCTGTGTGCACAGTGAGGGTAGTGTGCAATACATACAAAATACAATACAATTATATACAGAACTTACAAATTAGGAGGGGATTCCAGGTGACCCTGAGTATCCGAAACGAGGAGCTTGAGACGATTCGGGAATTTCTGATAATCAGCCGGCTGAGGTAAGCCTTTTGCTTACATTTGAGTTATCAGACTTCCTTGATCGGTAAGGCATTTTTGGGACAAAGGGTACCTATTTTACTCCCCTTAATCGAACTGTATTGATTGGTGGTTATATGTTATGTTGTCCCTGTCTATTGTCCATCGGAGTGTTATAGATAAGAAAGGGTAGGATAGTGCTGTTCACAGGTATAAGTAGTAAATCTACTAGATAAAGTAGTCTAGAGGCAAGAGGTTATAGGCTTATGTAGAGAAGACTGGCCAGTCATTATGGGCATTGAATTAAGTAAGGGAATGAAGGGTAAGAGACCCTCAAAAATGCCCAGCGCAAGAGGAGCGCTATATATGAACCGAAGGTGCGGTTCCACCTATACTGAGCCCCTAGATTAATGGTTAAAGTGGACATGGATCCACAATGGGTAACTGGGTTACCAAGGTCCACAGGGACTAAGAATCATGCAGAGTAAACAGCTAGAGGAACAGCTATCTATGTGAGCAGGATGGATCAAGGGTGACAATAACATTAGACAGAAATGGACATTTTCATGTTAAGTTGTGGGCTGAATTTGGGGTCAGGCACTACAACTATTAGAGTCAGAAACAGAGAAATGAGAATTAAAACAGAATACTTTATATGTTGTCAGAGAGGGAAGATGGGATGAGCACTCTGGCTGCCCATCTGATCATAGAAGCTAGATATAAAGGATATCTGAACAAAATAAGGAATGCAGAATTTAAGGCAGGGAAATATTAAAGAGTTAAAAGAAAGTGAGAGAATAATATGCAGGTGTTGTGTACAAATGGGAAAAAGTAAGCGATTTATAAGAGATATAAGATATAAGAGATATATTCGTGTATGTGTGAATGCTGGGAGCTTTAGTTTTATCCCTTGTGTGTGTCATGTACGCAGATGTGACCCCCTCCTTTGTGCTCTCATGAACGAATGTGGCTGGGATGAGAGGTCAGTGATAAGCTGGAAGGACACCATGCCAATTCCAGTTTTTTAGACAAAACATTTATAACAAAATGTGCCGGGTTAACGAATCTAATGGTAAACAATGTGATCACAATTATTTTGAATCTGTTTTCCAAACATGGTAAAATGAAGGTTACATTTAACCGTGTATTACACAAATTGAATATCCTTTGATAGTGGAAACACTGCATTTAAAAAAGGGAAATTAAGTAAAATTAAGTAATAATGAGTATTAATTTCTAATATGAGTTTAACAATTTTATTAATAATATAGATATATTTAAACTGGTTTAGACAACCTTTGGTTGGAAATGAAATCCATGTTATTGGGGAAATTTGTAAAAATAGGATTAGTTTAGATTAAGATAACAATTTTGTAATTTTACATTTATACAATACAATACAACCTTTATTGAGAGGAAAAAAAGATTAAGATGAGGTTGTTATTTGGAATAAAGCTGTCATAATATTTAACAAAGCCAAGATGGATGGGATACATAAGAAGTTTTTCTACAATAATGAACTTTTAAGGTTTTTGATAATAACTTGATGTGCGGTCCAAGATGTAAGAGTAATAATAAATAAAATTAAATATAACAGACCCATCACATCAAGTCCACACACCCTGTTAGGATAGATGCCACCTGCAGCCAGTTGTTTTTTAGTTTTTGATGCTTTCTGGTCCATCATACAGATTGTTGATCCTTTTGTTTTATTTATTTTTATTTTTGAAATCCAAAGCAGAATGTGTGGATTGTGAAATGATGTCCCCCTTTTCCTTGTAAGTGCTGTGGTATAAGCAGAAGAATATTTTGGATTTATGGGCATCTCTGCATGACCGCAGGGTATTGTTATCATTTATTATAATATTGCCAGGAAGAAGTTGTCTTTTGAAACATGAAACTGGAGATCTTACACAAATAGCATGATAGAAAACAAGCCATTGTAATATATTTATGCAAGCTGGACCCAGTAATGAAGGGTTCACCCCGATATATCAGAGCTGTAGCTTTTATGCAAAGGTGCTATTAGACAAAGTTAGATATTGTTTTGGTCAAACATTTAATTTTTAATGGTCCGACATTCTGCGCAGCAAATATACAGCCAACTAAATGTTTGTCTAATGAAAGGTTTAAAATATGAGTTTGCTTATGTACAAATCTAACAATGAAAAATGTGTACATTTGAATCCAGCCACCTTATTGCCTCTATTGGAGGAGGCTGGAGACAAAGGAAGACATGTGTGTTAAATTGATGGTGTAGGAATCAGCTGCTGTGAGCCCAGTGCAGGACACACTCCCTGAAGACCCAGATATTCCTTTTTTTGTAGATTTGAGTATGCAGTTTATCACCCAGAAGGATACTCTGTATTCAAAGTCATTGGATCCTTTTTCCCCAGCTCAAGAAGCAGAGCTCCATGTTTTAGCAAAGCCTGTGAGCTGTAAAAAGTGTATATTTGTATAGATAGTCAAGATATAGAGAGCTTTTGGTTCCATTTAAAGGGCCAGAAGTTTGTTTTTACTTCGGCAGGTAAACCAACCAAGCATGCTAAGTTAATTTGATTGGCTGTTTTCAGCCTTCCAGGTTCTTGCTGAGGTAGCCATATTAAAACTCACCCTTGTAAGCAGACCAGGTGACTAAGGATGCTGCATTACAGCCCTGGACACTTGATGGGTCTGTGCAACTCACAGATTCCACCCTAGTTCTGACCCAGTATAGCTGGGATTAATAATACAACTTTAAGGACCCCAGAACGAGAAGAACAAGTGGTCCACAGGGGGCAACTTCTTATGAAACAGGACTTTGGAAAAGATGATCATTTATGTCTGCCAGCCACTCCTTTCCCCTCCAGCTTGACACATGGACCGAGTCATCAGTCACAAGAAGTTATGGCTGCCTTTTTAAATGAGCATGGGATAGAGCCAGGGTTCTCCACAGTTGTTTTTATAACATACCACTTCTTGTTTTACCTGTTACCAAAGGTGTTACCAAAAGCTGAACATCCCTTCCAGAGATTACAAAAAGATATATCCAGATGCCCAAGTCAGGATCTTACAAGTATGCATTTTGTCTGTATGGACATGTTTTTTGGATGTCCAGTGGAAAATGCTACTGCAAAGGCCACAGTAAAAAGTGTTATCAGAATAGTTTGTAAGTACAGAGTGCCAGAAAGTACAGAGAGTAACAGAGGAAATCATTTTTATAGGAGAGTCCTTAATAGAAGTTTTGAGGTTTTATTTTTACACCCCCTGCTGTCTACAATGTAGCGGACAAAGTAGAGTAAGAAACTAGAAAACGTTTGCCTGAATGTTTTCTTATATTTTATGAAGCCTCTAAGGGGGATGTTGGACTCTCTCCCTATGGGATTTGGTTTGGGAGTGTGTTACACACTTGCTTATATTTTGTCTCAGCAGCTGAAGTCCTCCATTCAGATCTCACAGAGAATGTTGCTGATCTTTTAGGGTTTTTGACAAACTCATTTATGTGTTTTCTCCCCAATTCCAGATCCTAAAAGTTTGGAAGGATCTAAAACTAAAGCCAGGTGACTTTTGGATTGTTAAGAGACATTTATATATAAGGAAATGTTTGGAGACTCAATACAGCATCTATTTCATGTACAGTTTTTGCAAAACTTGAAGGAAAAGTCACCTGGATCCACACCAGACACTGCAAAAATGACTAAATTAAAGAAATCTCTGTGTTTGATTTGTTTCCCTCTTGTGATCACAGTCTAGGGTACTTTTTGATTCAATTACTTTATTTGTAAGGGATATATATATATATTTGAAAAGTAGTTAAGCCATTTTGAAGTCATATTTTGTCTTTTGTACGTTTTCCATTTTATGTAGAATTGTCTGTGTTTACATATGCTGATAAGTCAGCATGCTCACAATTAAGCTTGAAGGCCATTCTGGCCACAGGAGTGTACAGCCAGTACTCTGTAAATATGTCTTATCAATCATTTGTTTTTCACAATGAAAAGTCATTTGGTAATGAAAAAAGTTGCTCAGCTATTATTTTCTCCACAATGGAGTTTTTTTGCCTCTTTGGCCAGGACTACCTCCACCTAAGCGTGTGGAGGTTCCAGGTTAAAGGTGATAGCAGGTATGGTTAGTGATCAAAATATTGATCAAAAGAGGGGAGACTGTAATGGAAATGTGTAAGTTCTGTATATAATTGTATTCTATTTTGTATGTATTGCACACTACCCTCACTGTGCACACAGCACTGATAATGTTTTCATTACATGTTTACATTCTTTCGAGTCCTGATTAGAATTAGCCTGCCTATGTAACGCCCCTTTGTTACCATAAAGGTACAATTGTAATATTAATGTGATACCTACGTAATCATGTGTATAAAAACCTTCAATTGCGTCATAATAAAGCGGAACAGTTATTTGAAAAGATGCTGAGTGTATCTTTTGTGTCTGTTCCCTACTGCAGTAGTTATTATTAATTTGGAACCACTAATCAATATGAGGATAGGAGTTGCCTATCATCAATTTAACCAAGTCAGTATCTACCATGTTTTGGGGGTCCAAAAATGCCCCCGTCATCGGGGCTTGATTGAAAAACGATGTGATCGGACTTGAAGTGCGTTGGACCTTTTAATAGTATTTTTCCTATGCGATTATGAGCACAGGTCTTTTCAGATAATTGTTTAGGCATTCTTGGAGTGTTGGGGACATGGGCTTGTGTTGTGAGGCAACATGTATTTTGTTTTTTCTTGTGATTGCTCTTGATAAAGTGTTTGTTAATACAGAAAAAAATACAGATCCTGGTCCCTTAAAGCAGATTACACAGCACAGTGCTTGTGCTGTGTAATCTGCCCCCTTCTAAACTGTAAAAAAAAGAAAACCTGAATCTGCTACTCCCTGTATGCCCTCTCTGCGCTGACCATGAAAATCGGGGCTGCTCAGTACGTCCCTGCATTATACGTTGCTGTCCCCTCTGTTCTCCCCTCACCCCCTCCTTCCTGCCTGTCATCTCATTCTGTCTCTGCCCTTACACAGGCATTTCCTGAAATCGCGGCAAAATCACGTGACTTTCAAGTCGCGGCAGTGTGAAAGGGGCCTATATTCTCCCCTGCAATCATTAATGTGAGCCAAGTTCAGCCTTATGTCTCAAAATGAAAAAATCCCAGTTTTTTTACCTTTATTTTGCAGTATCCAGTGCCGTCACATGACTTAAATTCTACTTCCTTCTGAGTGTAAAAGCAGCCAGTGGGTGTGGTTAGTAAAAGCTAGTGACATCACTTCCAGGGTGGGACCCTGTTCCTGTGTAACCAGTGGGCGTATACAGGATGGGAGGAGCTGATCATAGGTTCCCGCCCAGTGTCCTCTGATTGTTCCTAATTCATGAGAAAATGAAGAAATAAAAAAAGAGCCATCCACACAGGACACGGCCTATTGATTTCAATGGCACCCGTTCCCATCTATGTGACTTTGAAAATGTACCTGCACTACTTTGATGTGACTTTTGATGCGACTTTGATCCAGAGAGTGTAAAGTTGCGTCAAAGTCACACTCTAAATTGTGCAACTTTGGGGTCGCAATAGTGGAAATGTTGACTAAGGCTCTGTTTCCACTAGTATCACTTGTCATGCGATTTTGGACACACAAAGTTAGTCACAGCCCATTGATTTAAGTGGCACCCGTTCCCATCTATGCGACTTTGTAAAGGTACTCACACTACTTTGATGCAACTTTTGATGCAAATTTGATCCAGAGAGTGTAAAGTTGGATCAAAGCTGCACTCTAGCCTTAGGCTACGTTTCCACTAGTGCAACTCCGAAGCTGTACGACTTTGAGTGCAGCTTTGATCCAACTTTACACTCTGGACCAAAGTCACATGACAAGTTGCACTAGTGGAAACAGAGCCATAAACTCATTACTCACATGTAATGAGCAATAGAAATCGATCTGTATCCTTTCAAAAATGTTCCTTTGTACCTCATTTCTTTCACATTTCTTCCCCAGCTCCCTCTGCTGTTCACAGCAGCTGGGCATGTGCCACACACAGTCCCATCACAGTGCCACACCATGCCCATCAGTGCTCATCACAGTGCCACACCATGCCCATCAGTGCCATCACAGTGCCACACCATGCACACAGTGCCATACCATGCACACAGTTCCCATCCGTGCTCATCACAGTGCTCATCAGTGGCACACCATGCACTCAGTGCTCATCACAGTGCCACACCATGTATACAGTGCCCATCGGTGCTCATTACAGTGCCACACCATGCACACAGTACCCATCTGTGACATCACAGTGCCACGCCATGCACACAGTGCTCATCTTAGTGTCATCAGTGCCACACCATGCACACAGTGCCCATCATTGCCGTCACAGCAGCTGGGCGTGTGCCACATCATGCACACAGTGCCCATCAGTCCCATCACAGTGTCACACCATGCACTCTGTGCCATGCAGAAACAACCATGTTGTTGTACACTGTAAAAAAATGCAGCATGTTGCATTGTAATATCTCCATCTATCTCTCTATTTCTCCCTCAGAGATAATGATACATTATCATAACAATTTAAAGGCCCAGTTGTGCCAAGTTCACTTAATATATTTGCTTTAGAATGAATTCTCATTGCCACTTCTATTTACAGCCTATACTGTTCATGGTAACGGCGTATAACACGCACCTTCAATTTAAGAGGGAAGTTTCAGGAAAAACGTTTTTTTTTCAAAATAAACCACTTTGAAGCAAAATAATGGTCAGTACCCATCTGCAGCCTGATCTGTGCCCATCTGCAGCCTGATCTGCGCCCATCTCCCATCAATGCAGCCTGATGCCCATCTGCAGCCTTGCCATCTCTCGTGCAGGAAATCACCGAGCCGTCATCTCCTGTTTACTTGACTCTCAGTCGGCAGTCACACACACAGTCCAGCCTCCACCATCAGATTGGATCAGCTTCTGTGATTGACAGAACACTGGTCCAATGCCAGCGGTGGAGGCGGGACTGTGTGTGTGATGTCAGAGCCGATTATACAGTAGATGACGGCTCGGTGAATTCCAGCGGCGCTCGTTCCCCTTCGAGGTACACTATCGGCGTATAACACACACCCATGATTTTCCCCCTATTTTCACGGGGAAAAAGTGTGTGTTATATGCCGATAAATACCCGTTGTTATATACATATTTGCCTGTCCCAGAGGATATATTTTCTGTTTTATGTAATGGTTCCTATAGGAGGCTAACCACAGACGTGTGTACATCAGTAACCTCATCTGAGGTTCTTCAGCTAAGGCCTCATGTACACTGCTGCTGGTAAATGGACATTTAGGAGCAGTTGGGCATTTTTTTCAGCTGCCCCTGAACTCTCCTCTGTTATCTTATCAGTACATGTACACAGGGTCGTTTATAGTCGTTTCTAGGCAGTTGAGTTTAGAAGCATTTTTTGGAACGCAAAAAAATACGTTCAGGATGGATGTGCAAATAATATTTTTTTTAAAAACGTGGCATGTAAACAAGGCTAAACGGACATTTTTAAAGCTGTCAAGTTAAACCGTTCAACAACGTCCTGTGTACATGAAGCCTAAGAGGAAAACATCATGGCTGTTCTATCTGCTACATATCATGCAGACTATCTACATTTTTTTAAATTACCCCATACTTTACTTTTTTTTTTTTATTGTATCTTCTTGTATGAAATACCATCTTCTATTTCTCTACATACACTGTGCATCTCTCCTGAGGCAGTTGTGAGCTTTACTGGTGCCCTGAACCTGAAAGGTGCCGCCGGACACATGAATAGGGGACAGACATTCTATGCATGAATCTATCCACTGCATATAGGGGATGGCGAGGAGAGAGGTGGCGGGGGCGCACCCCTAATGGACGGGCCTCCACTGTACTGTTTTATACTGTACTGTATGTGTTCCACTGCAAGCAATATATTTGGAAGTAGAGGGTAGAAAAAAAAGGAAATACTGAGAAAGTTAAAACTGGTCCAAACAATATATTATAGGTATAGAAATGGTGGAAAACTGTTTATGGCCGTTTAGCAGCATTCATGAGTGTTTCAGTTTTTTAGAAGCAGATTGTACTGATCAGTATACCAGTATACCCTCCCAACTGCCTACAGTCTCTCTCTAACAAGGCTATGAAGACAGGAGGAGATCATGTTCTGTGAAGGATATGGACACGAATAGATTCTGGACAGCCGCAGAGCTGACGTTTCGCACTAACGTTAGTGCTTACTCACTATGAGTAAGCACTAACGTTAGTGCGAAACGCCAGCTCTTTTTGTCTGCTGTTATTTCTGATTTGATGTGAATTATTTCCAAAAAACAAAGCTAATTTTTCAAGAGTGCGGCTGTCCAGAATCTATTCGTGTCTATTGCTATTCAGCAATTGCCAGCACCTACGGCTTACGAACCGAGGAGTATTTACCCCCTGTCTGTTTGAACTCTCCTGGAGCGGTGATATCTTTTTTTCTTATATTCATTCTCTGGACTCTTCTGTGAAGGATAGGTGCGGTGCAGGCATGCCTGTCTAAGAACGACTGACAACCTTTTTAGGAAGTGAAAGACAGCTTAGCAAATTCAGATAAAGGGAGATAGAGTTGTCTGTGAAGAACAGGAAGAAGCTGGTTGTTTAGCTTAGTAAATCTTACCTAAGGCAGACAATTGGCTAGCCAGAAAATGAATAATATTGAAGATTGCGATATTTAACTTAGTATTAATAGGAAAAAAAAAACATTTTTGACTGGACTTCCACTTTAAGGGCCCGTTCACACCACATGCAGTGCTTTTTTTCTGCCTCAAAGCATGGAATGTAGGTTATATGGGTTCCAATGGCATAGTTCACGCCAGCTCAGTGCATTTCGGTGTTTTTCAGTTCCAGAAAAAAAAGGAAAATGTGCTGCTTTTTTCCTGCACAGAACTGTACTGGAATACTGTAAAATGCATTAAAAATGTGCATGCAGAAACGCATCTGGAACAGATTAGAAGGACGTTTTTGTGGCGTGAACGGGCACTAAGGATCATATGTTTACAGTCTGAGATTCTGTTGACCATCTTGTTTGTAACAGGGTTCTGTGTTTGATTCCATTATGAATTTTATTTGTCATTGCAACTCTTAACCCTACAAACTTCAGATGAGCTCTCTGTAGAAAACATGCAGACAGGTGTAAATTGCTATATTTTTAAAGCAGCAGTCAAAAAAATCTGTAATGCATTTCACACTGCTTGTAACATTTCCAGTAAATTGGGGAGCAAGATTCTTTTGCACCTTTTTAGGCTAGTGCAATTGTTCACATTAGAGCAATTTGTTATACACCGGCATTTAGATGCATAACAATGTAATTCACATTTTTAAGAGCTTCTTTTGGTGCTACACAGTGGGTTTTTGGCAGGGTGGCTTTCATTGTAATCAACTCGATTTAAATCATATTTTTTAAAGAGCAACTGTCATCTCTGTCCCGCAGCGGCTCCTCCTCTGACCCGCTGTTGACTCACCGACAGTCCCGTTCACTTTAATGGGACGGCTGGTAATGCGGCAGTGACACAACAAGGTGAGGGATGTGGTGGCAGCAGGTGAGTGAATGTCCGCTAACAGGCGCTGCCATGATAGATCTGAAATGACAGGTGCTCTTTAAATGTAAGGACTCATTCTTGCTGGTAGTTAGAATCTTTAATATTTGCAAAAAAATTGAAGATTGCAAACAAAATGAAGGTTTCCTTTTTAGAATAATAAGCTGTCAAACAGCGATATCGGAACCGATTCAATCATACGGTTTGTAGTGTACATAGGTTTGCAAAACAATGGGATAAAGGAATATTCCTGAACTTTGTTTTATCTCGTGGTTACTGTGAAAATGTGTGAATGCATCAATGCAGGCATGTTATCTCGGCTTGCAGAGCTTGGATTCATTGAATGAGTTTGCCAAAAATGTAAATATTGCAGAATATACATCTTCATGCTACATAACTAAGCTCCATTTCATGTTGAATAAACTAAATTATTAATGTATCTTAAATAGAAAACTATCTTTAGATAGATTTTTACTCCAAAAGCATTGTATTAAAATAAATTTGATAAAAATTTAAAAAAATCTTATTTAAATAAAAAAAAAATCTGATTTTATTGATTTTTTTTTATTTTTTATTTAATCTTTGATTTTTATCCACCCTGGTTTTTGGCCCCATAGATTTCATCGGGAGCACATGAAAAACGCATGGTGCATTCTGTTGCTTAAAATACAGTCTCTTCCTTCTAACAATAATTTACAAAAATACATGAAAAGACATCAGAGACACAGCTAAACACGCTACAAAAACGCACTGAAAGATGCATGATTATGCAGCAGCACTACTGTGAACCTATGCTTGGGAGACTTTCTGGACAGCTCTGCAGTAGTGGCTCAGGACAAAGGACAAACCCAAGGCTACCATGAAACAGTTTTGTTTTGCAAATAACACTAAAAAAAGTTAATATTTTATGTAGCTATTATGTGGAAACTCCAAAATAATTCTTTCTTGTACTTTTCCTGAAGACTTGAATAAAATTATCCTCCAGGCCACAATACGCTAAGGCATTGTAGTGTTTTCCAAATGTATGAGTACTATTATAATCAGGTGCTATGGGATGAACTCGGCACCGGAGTCATCATTAATAATATGTTTAATTAACTTCCGTCCTTTCTGTGTATACATGTCGCTTTTGTGCAGATTATTAATAGTTGAGCAGTTAAAGCCCAAAAAGATGCTCTGTAATATCGGTGTTCATATTTTTGAGCAATTTTTGCAAACCTTTTGCCCAGTTGACTTATCCATAAAATACATTTACAGTAAGTATTTTTTTGTAAATGTCTACGAAGGTCCTGAAATTATTACTATGCAGTTTTTCATTAAAAATGAGCCTTTAGTTAAATTACAATGAAAGAGTACCAGAGATTTAGAATATGCCATGAAAAATACAATATTTCATCTGTAGGGAAGCACCTTACACAAATTTAATTTTTATGTTTTAGATTTGTCATATATATTTGTTAGATCTTCAGTGTACTAAGGTTGAAATAAAAGTGCGGGTTGAGATAATAAAGTAGACTTATGTGTGTTGGCATACAAGGGGTTCAGGGGTGATAGGTGTTTGTGCAAGTTTGATGTAGGGACCAGAGAAAGGAGGGAGGTATGGAGGGATGACAAGGGGTAGCCTGGAAAAAATATTGAAAAACTAAAGGAAAAAAGAAAATAGAAGGTGGAAGAGAAAAGAGAAGATGAGATTTAAAAAATGTATGGAAGGGGGCAACCTCCTCACCCACCTCTTAACTCGCATTTGTGTCTTGGCCATAACTGCGGGACTAAAGGGCCAAGAGTGGGTTCCAGAGGCCATTTGAGCACGTGTCAGCGTTATTAAGCCTTTAGAAGCTTTATCTTGAGTGTCCTAAAGAAACGGGGTCATCTATTTATTAACTATGGTGCCCGTTCTTCTTTGCAGTACTTACTAAAAATTGGAAATGGATGACTTCCATGCCACAAAGTTAAAGAAATACGTTTAAATTCTGGTTTTGTTAAGACATTGAGTTTGTGTAACAGGGTTTCCCATGGTTCTTTATGTAGGTACTCTTGGTTTTAATTAGATGATAGACCTTCATCCACAATCTCTGTACCTTAGGATATATCCACCATATATGGTACATTGTGCCTTGGTCTGTGCATCCCCTTCCTCCCATTTGAAAATATAATATATTTGCTGGGACGTGCAGTGGTGGATAGAGTCTGGTACAGCTGTAAAATAAGGCCGCATTTGTAGGAATCTTGTTGACAGACAAGCTCAAGATTAGTAAGAAGAGAGAAAGTTTTTTATTTTTGCTTATTGCTGAAATGTAATCTTTTTCATTTGAATATATCTGAAGATTTCACCTGCCATGGCCTTGTACCTTCTTTGAAAAGACAAAAATTGTATTACAGATTTTCCAACAGCATTGACCTAAGTGGTGAGACCCTTTATTTCCCACCACCTGAATGCTTTTTGGGTCGTATGCTTGAGGGAAAAGTGAACCCCAACTATAAGTGGCAGATGTAGAGACATGGTGTTGGTGGAATAGCATGCTGAATCCTCCAAGTCCAAACAATGTTGGCACATTGAAGATAAAGAATCGGACACAATGCCCATGCAAGCCATAGAAGTGATGTAACGTGAATCAGGTAGCTGTCAACTACTGTATATGCTGTAGAGCCCACGGTGAAATGTTGTCAGTTGCATGTAGTAGGGCTAGAGGGGAGTTTGGGCAGCTAGGAAATCTTTACAGTGAGGGAAAAAAGTATTTGATCCCCTGCTGATCTTGTACGTTTGCCCACTGACAAAGAAATGATCAGTCTATAATTTTAATGGTAGGTTTATTTTAACAGCAAGAGACAGAATAACAACAAAAATATCCAGAAAAACGCATTTCAAAAAAGTTAAAAATTTGATTTGCATTTTAATGAGTGAAATAAGTATTTGACCCCTTCTCAAAACATGACTTAGTACTTTGGTGGCAAAATCCTTGTTGGCAATCACAGAGGTCAGATGTTTTTTGTAGTTGGCCACCAGAAATGTCTGACACACGTCTCAGGAGGGATTTTGTCCTGCGCCTCTTTGCAGATCCTCTCCAAGTCGTTAAGGTTTCAAGGCTGATGTTTGGTAATGCAAACCTTCAGCTCCCTCTACATATCTTCTATGGGATTAAGGTCTGGAGACTGACTAGGCCACTCCAGGACCTTAATGTGCTTCTTCTTGAGCCACTCCTTTGTTGCCTTGACCGTGTGTTTTGGGTTATTGTCGTGCTGAAAGACCCATCCACGACCCATTTTCAATGCCCTGGCTGAGGGAAGGAGGTTCTCATCCAAGATTTGATGGTACATGGCCCCGTCCATTGTCCCTTTTGATGCGGTGAAGTTGTCTTGTCCCCTTAGCAGAAAAACACCCCCCAAAGCATAATGTTTCCACCGCCATGTTTGACGGTGGGGATCGTGTTCTTAGGGTCATAGGCAGCATTCCTCCTCCTCCTCCTCCAAACACGGTGAGTTGAGTTAATGCCAAAGAGCTAAATTTTGGTCTCATCTGACCACAACACTTTCACCCAGTTCTCCTCTGACTCATTCAGTTGTTCATTAGCAAACTTCAGATGGGCCCTGTACATGTGGTTTCTTGAGCAGGGGGACCTTGCAGGCACTGCAGGGTTTCAGTTCTTCACAGCGTAGTGTGGTACCGATTGTTTTCTTGGTGACTATGGTCCCAGCCGCCTTGAGATCATTGACAAGATTCTCCCGTGTAGTTCTGTACTGATTCCTCACCGTTCTCATGATCGCTGAAACTCCACAAGGTGAGATTTTGCATGGAGCCCCAGACCGAGGGAGATTGATAGTTATTTTGTGTTTCTTCCATTTGCTAAATAATCACACCAACTATTGTCACCCTCTCACCAAGCTGCTTGGCGATGGTCTTGTAGCCCATTCCAGCATTGTATAGGTCTACAATCTTGTCCCTGATATCCTTAGAGAGCTCTTTGGTCTTGTCCATGGTGGAGAGATTGGAATCTGATTGCTTCTGTGGACAGGTGTTTACAGGTAACAAGCTGAGATTAGGAGCACTCCCTTTAAGACCCCTTTCACACTTGGGCGCTTTTCAGAAGTTTTAGCGGTTGCAGGACAAGAAAAAAAGTCCTGCAAGCAGCAACTTTGGGTCGGTGCGGGAGTGGTGTATACACCGCACCCAAAATGCCCTGCCCATTGAAAGAAATGGTTTGCTTTTAACCCTTTCTTCCGCCGATATCGGGGCAAAAACGCCCTGCTAGCGGGCAAAAAGCGCCCCTATAACTAACGGCGCTTTACCGCTAACGCCCGCACCGCCCCAGTCTGAAAGGGGTGAAAGGGGTCAAAGACAGGGCTCCTAATCTCAGCTCGTTACCTGAATAGAAGATGCCTGGGAGACAGATATCTTGCTGATTGATGGGGGATCAAATACTTATTTCACTCATTGTAAATCAATTTACAACTTTTTTGAAATGTTTTCTGGATAATTTTGTTGTTCTGTCTCTCACTGTTAAAATAAACCTACCATTAAAATTATAGAATGATTGTTTCTTTGTCAGTATGTCAAATTGTTACTTTGTCAAATGTACAAAATCAGCAGGGGATCAAATACTTTTTCCCCTCACTGTAGCAAAGTTGGGGACCCCAAGTCCTCCAGAGCTTTTGGATCTATACAGTATATTTCTTTGGAATTTTCCTTTGTATCAATCTTTTTTTTTTTTTTACAATCTTTATTTATCAAACATTTTTACAAAATTTTTATATAAAACATATACACATACATACATCTACACAGAAAAAAAAATAAATCATGGTGTATAGGAGCATTCACAATTAATATTCAGATCATTTTATATATCCCCATGGTCTATACTAGCATCATCTGTATACATTTCTGGATATAATTCGTTACTCTATCTTTGCATGGCCCCTATATCTGCAACACAATACTATCCCAGTCCCCCCCATCCATACCCATCATACACCCTCAACCAATCCTCTTACACAACACCACTCAGCTAACCGAAAAGCAAACAAAAAAAAAAAAAAAAATTTCTCCAATTCAGAAGAACTCTCCCCCCTTCTCCAACTCTTCATCACAGTATTTGCTCTATCTTTATCCCCTTTTTCTCGTTCCCCTATCGTGGCGAGGTTCTAGACTCTTCCCACGCTCTTCCTATACATACTCATCTCCTTCCCTCTAATATCATCCTCTCCTCTAAGGATCGCATCACTCCCATTTCACATTCCCATTCTTTTATGGAGGGGGCTTTTTTATTTTTCCAATTTCTAGCTATGACGGTACGTGCCGCAGTTATATAGTACTTCAAAGTTCCCTTTTTTATATTTTTTATTGATCCAGGGATCATTGACAATATCGCCACATATATATCTGGTTGTATCTTTACCCCGGTTGTAGCCCTGTATATTTTAAATACCTTTTCCCAAAATGATTGAATTTCTGGACAAAAATACCAGATATGCGACATTGAGCCTTTTGCTACTTCACATCTCCAACATCTGTCTGTATTATCTGAATTTATTTTGTTCATATCAACTGGGCATTTATACCACCTGGCTAGTATTTTGTAATTTCTTTTTTGATGCCTAGTAGAGATTGATAATTTATGAGTTACTGTAATTGCTTTTTCCCATTTAGCTCTAGGGATAACCATCCCTAGTTCCTCCTCCCATTTTTTTATGTATTGTAACCCTTCCTCCTTGTTTTCTGAAATTAAATATTTATACACAACAGATAAGATATGTGTAGGTCTATGTTTCTGTAACAGTATTTTTTCTAACCCTAACAATGGTCTATTCATTATGGACTCCTTCGTCAAAGATGAAATGTATTGCTGGAGTTGTCCATGCTGAAACCATTTCTTTCTATATTCGGTACCAAGGGCCTCCAATGGGGGGAGTTTATTTTCTTCCATTATTTCCACTATCCTCGTATCATCCCTCCTTTGCCACTTTAGGAAGGTCTTGGCTTTAAAAGCAAGTGGGAATTCCGGGTTGCTAAAGAGGGGGGTCATTGGACCTCTCAATGTAGATCCTATCCCCCTTTTTATCAAATCGTCCCACACTTTCAAGGTTGATACGACCAAGGAGGGCATATCCCCTTCCCGGGGTCTATATTCCCTCTTAATCCAAGGTAATGATTTCAGTTTTATGTCTGTGACTTCTTCCTCCAGTTTCACCCATTGTTTGTTGTCCATATTATGGAACCAATCCACAATCCTGGTTATAAATATTGATCTGAGGTACAACGAAATGTCTGGGAGAGCCAGTCCACCATCCTTTTTTAGTCTATATAATGTTTTCCTATTTATTCTGGCGCTCTTTTTTGCCCAAATAAAACTTCCTATAGCCTTACGGATTTGATTCATTACGGTTCTTAAGGGATATATAGGTATCGTTTGGAGTATATAAATGATTTTAGGCAGTATATCCATTTTTACAATATTTATCCTTCCCATCCAGGAAAAGGTCCTTCTATCATAAAGTTGTAGTGTCTTTGTTATTTTACGTATTAGTGGAAGATAGTTAAGTTCCTGTATCTTATTCATCTCTCTAGGGATAAAAATTCCGAGGTATTTAATTGCCTCCTCCTGCCATTTAAATGAAAAGTTTTTTTTTAGGAGCTCAACCAAAGAGTTAGACAGAGAAATATTTAAGGCCTCAGATTTATTATAATTCACCTTAAAATTATTCAAATCTCCAAATCTTTTAAATTCTGCTATTAGATTTGGTATTGTCACCACCGGATTTGTGATGTACAATAACAAGTCATCTGCATATACTGACATTTTATAGTCAATCTGCCCTACCTTGATGCCTTTTAATATCATTATTCTTCCGAATCGCTATTAAAAGGTGTTCCATAACTAATACAAATAAAATTGGGGACAATGGACATCCTTGACAAGTTCCATTGGTGATATTTACTGTATCCGATAACTCCCCATTTGCCCGTATTCTGGCCATTGGATTATGATAAAGGGCCATTATTTTATCCTGCAGTAGGGGACCAATCCCCCACTGCTTTAATGTCTCCCTGAGAAAGCTCCATCCCACCCTGTCAAATGCTTTTTCGGCGTCCACTGCCAACAGGCAGGATGGGATGGAGCGTCTCCGGGCATATTCCACCAGTGTCAATGTTTTAAGCGTATTATCTCTCGCCTCTCGCCCCTTTTATAAATCCCACCTGGTTTAGATGTATATGTGCCGGTATTATTGGGGTAAGTCTGTTAGCGATAATCTTTGAATACAATCTAATATCAATATTAGTCAAGGATATTGGCCTATAATTACCACAGAAAGAGGGATCCTTCTCCGGTTTAGGTATGAGTGAGATATATGCCTGTAGGCTATGCGGGACAAACGGTTGAGAGGTAGAAGTTAAACGTTCTTTTAATAATAGGGATTAAGACGCCTTTAAATGTTTTATAAAACCGTGGGGTAAAACCATCCGGGCCTGGGCTTTTCCCTATCACTAATGAATCTATTACTTTTTGTATTTCTATCTCTGAAAATTCTTGTTCTAACTGTTCTATATCTGTTGTTGCTATTGATGGTAATGCTGTGTCTTTGATATATTGTTGTATATTTTCTTGATATCTTACCGGATCTGTATTTGCTAATTGGTTTGGTAAATTATATAGATTATTATAAAAAGTATGGAATGCTTTCAAGATACCTTTTGGATCATATATCATTTCATCATTATCTGCTTTGATTTTAACAATGGATGAGGCGTTAATTCGCTGACGTAAAGCTCTTGCCAGTAATTTACCCTGTTTATTGCCATGTTGGTAAAATAACGTACGATTTTTATCCCTAATTTGTAATGTCTGCTCATTAAGTAGATTTTGCAGTTCCGTTTTCTTTTCTGTTAATTCTAATAATATTTCTCCAAGAGGATTTTGCTTATTTTGAGTTTCCAGTTTAGATATCTCCTTCAGGAGGTGGGTCGTTCTATTCCTTTTTGCCTTTTTTAGTCTAGCCCGATGCTTTATGAATAGGCCCCGAACTACGCATTTCAACGCTTCCCATTGGATCAAAAGGGAGGTAGTATCGCTTATATGATCTTTAGAAAAGTTTATTATTGCCCTCTTTATTTCTGAAACGCATACCTCATCAAATAGCAAATTATCATTCAATTTCCAGGTACCTCTTGAGCTCCTCTCCCTGGAAATATCTAATACTAGAAATATCGGTGCATGATCTGACCATATGGCACTGCCAATTTCAGAGGAGGAAGTCACAGCTACTCCCAGCTGATTCATCAGAAAGAAATCTGATTCTGTGATAAGTACCATGAACCTTGGAGTGGAACGTATAGTCCCTTTCCAGGGGATGGAGCGCCCTCCATATATCGACCAGATGATGCTTAGCCATTACTTCCCTAAATTTGACTTTATCCTTAGCCTTCTGCATTATTAATGTTGCTGAAGTATCCCTATCATTATCCAATATAAAATTAAAGTCTCCCCCAATTAATCCCTTCCGCTTTTTCCATAAGATCTGTGATCAATTGTGCTCCTACTTTAGGTTGTCCCTGATTAGGTAAATATACATTAATAAATGTATATTTCTTACCAAATATTAGGAGCTTAAGAAATATTGCCCTACCGTCTCTATTTCTCCATTCTTCCAAAACCTGATGTGGTAATGACTTATGTATCGCTATAGAGGCTCCTCTCGATTTTGAATATGCGAAGGAGTCATGATACCAAGCGTTATAATATCCCTTTTGCAACTTGGGTATATGGTCTGCCCGAAAATGGGTCTCTTGAAAAAAAATCACATTTACTTTTTGTCTGTGGAAAGAGTATAGAACCTGCGCCCTCTTTGCCGCTGAATTAAAACCTCTTAACATTATAAGAGCATATTTTAATTGAGTCCATACGGAAAAGGAGAGAGAACAAAAAAAAAAAAAAAAAGCCACAAATCTATTACCACTCACCCCAATCAACCCAGCCACACAACCTATCTACTCACTATCTATTCGACTCCTTCGAGTCTAACCTTACCAAGTAAGTTCCCTAGATTGGGGAATAAAAGGATATCCTCCCCAGGATTGAACGTGCCTAGCCCAGGCTATATTTTTATTATTCCAAAAAAAAAAATACCCCACCGTGATACTGATACCTTTGTATCAATCTTGAGATGTGGCCCAAGACTTAGTGTCACTAAACCCACATCATAAAAAAAACTATCAGTAAATGCTGTATTATATGCTACTCACACTCATTATGAGATTTGTTTTCTGCATTCTGAAAAAAAACTGGTTAATCCTGCTGTTCTCTTTTTCTCCACCTTCTGTTCATGTCCACAATTCCGCTAGAGATTTTGCAGCTGTGGTGGCAACTCTGGACATGCTCAGTTTTCAGTGAGTTTCTATGTTAAGCATGTCCCCCCTATTACATCTGAGCAGCCCATGTGACTATAGAGTCACACTTTTGGGCGTATACACAGTGGTAAATGACAGCCCACTCCCTCCCTCCCTCCTCCATGCCCACTAACCAGCTAAACACAATGGGGGCAGGATATTGCATGTAGATTAATGGAGGCTTCATCTCCCTGTTATTCTAAGACACAGGCTGGAGGGGTGTGGCATAGCCTGTGACTGGTAGAAATCCACCCACACCATGTTGTTGCCAAAAAATAATAAATATTTGATTTCAAATATATATTTATATGACAATGTAAAACAGTTTATTGATATTATTTATTTTTACTCTGTTTTCCAAAGGCTGTTTTTATTTTTTATTTTGAACAGCAGCAGAGGACTAAAAGCTCCTCCTCTTTGTTTCCCTGCAGGCCGGTTGGGAAATAGCTGGGTCATGTGACAGCTGTATGCCGATTAGGAAAAATATAATTTGATATATTTTTTTTAATTAAAATAATTACAGTGCCATCATTCATATACAGACATAGAAGGGACAATGTAAATTAAACATTGTGTGTGTTTGAAAATGCTGTAAGGATAGGGTAGTTTAGGTGCTTATTTTAAAGGGCAATTTTGCTGGAGGCAAATATATAGTTAGTGGCTTTGATTGAAGGATCATATGCACCCCAGAGAAGCTTGCAAAGTGAAGGTATTAAAAAGCTTGGGTAATGTACCATGAGGTTGTGCTGAACAGATCAATATGTTGTTTGAAAATAGAAGTTTTTTTTTTCTGTAGCGCCAATGTGCTCAAGGCATTAAATCTCTTTGTTTTGGTGTATAGATACTGCCAGGGTTTCAAGTAAAATGATTAATAGTATTGGGGATAGAGGGCACCCCTGTCGGGTTCCCCTATTTATAACAAAAGGGTTTGACATGATTTTTGAGGGTTACCATCTTATGTAGTATTCAAAGCTTGTATCCGTAAAGAGAAAATTACATATAAAGCTATAAAACAGAATTTAAAGAAGAAGTTGGGCCAAAGCTCTTTGGATTACAGGAGTGCACTTTGTTCTGCACCCCAGCGACCTGTTTAGTGGTGACAGCAGGCTAAAGTTCACTTTCAGCTGTTGTCACTGAGCCGGTCCAGGCTCTGGAGACTTTAATGTTGGAATCCAACCAGCTGGCTGAGCCTCTTAGCATGCCGTTGAGAGCCTGAGCCAGTAGCTCCCGCTCCCTGCACAGCCTGGTGCTCCAGTGAGTGCTGAAGGGGCAGAGCAGAAAGTCTGTGACACCAGCTCTCTGCTTACTGAAGACTAGAGAACTAAGCAGTCGGCAGTCTTTGAATGCTCAGATCTTGGTCTTACCAACTTAGAGGTAGCAGGGGACAGAGGCGGCATCGGTCTGATGCTGCATCCACCTAGGTGAGAAGTACACTCCTATACTTCACTTTGAAGGCTTTTGACATGTCTAACAATAAGAACATACAGTATCTCACAACAGTGAGTACGCCCCTCATTTTTTTGTAAATATTTTATTATATCTTTTCATGTGACGACAACACTGAAGAAATTACACTTTGATACAATGTAAAGTAGTGAATGTACAACTTGTATAACAGTGTAAATTTGCTGTCCCCTCAAAATTACAAAACACACAGCCATTAATGTCTAAACCGCTGGCAACTAAAGTGAGTACACCCCTTAGTGCAAATGTCCAAACTGGGCCCAAAGTGTCAATATTTTGTGTGGCCACCATTATTTTCCAGCACTGCCTTTACACTCTTGGGCATGGAGTTCACCAGAGCTTCACAGGTTGCCACTGGAGTCCTCTTCCACTCCTCCACGATGAGATCACGGAGCTGGTGGATGTTAGAGACCTTGCGCTCTTCCACCTTCCGTTTGAGGATGCCCCACAGATGATCAATAGAGTTTAGGTCTGGAGACCTGCTTGGCCAGTCCATCACCTTTACCCTCAGCTTCTTTAGCACGGTAGTGGTCGTCTTGGGGGTGTGTTTGGGGTCGTTATCATGTTGGAATACTGCCCTGCGGCCTAGTCTCCGAAGTGAGGGGATCATGCTCTGTTTCAGTATGTCACAGTACATGTTGGCATTTATGGTTCCCTCAATGAACTGTAGCTCCCCAGTGCTGGCAGCAGTCATGCAGCCCTAGATCATGACACTCCCATCACCATGCATGACTGTAGGCAAGATACACTTGTCTTTGTACTCTTCACCTGGTTGAATCCACACACGCTTGACACCATCTGAACCAAATAAGTTTATCTTGGTCTCATGAGACCACAGGACATGGTTCCAGTAATCCATGTCCTTAGTCTGCTTGTCTACAGCAAACTGTTTGTGGGCTTTCTTGTGCATTATCTTTAGAAGAGGCTTCCTTCTGGGATGACAGCAATTCAGACCAGTTTGATGCAGTGTGCAGCATATGGTCTGAGCACTGACAGGCTGATCCCCCTCCCCTTCAACCTTTGCAGCAATGCTGGCAGCACTCATAAGTCTATTTCCCAAAGACAACCTCTGGATATGACGCTGAGTACATGCACTCAACTTCTTTGGTCAACCATGCAGAGGCCTGTTCCAAGTGGCCATCTTTATGTAGAGCAACAATTCTTTTTTTCAGATCCTCAGAGAGTTCTTTGCCATGAGGTGCCATGTTGAACTTCCAGTGACCAGTATGAGAGAGTGAGAGCCATAACACCAAATTTAACACACCTGCTCCCCATTCACACCTGAGACCTTGTAACACTAACGAGTCACATGACACCAGAGAGGGAAAATGGCTAATTGGGCCCAATCTTGACATTTTCACTTAGGGGTGTACTCACTTTTGTTGCCAGCGATTTAGACATTAATGGCTGTGTGTTGAGGTATTTTGAGGAGACAACAAATTTACACTGTTATACAAGCTGTACACTCACTACTTTACATTGTAGCAAAGTGTAATTTCTTCAGTGTTGTCACTTGAAAAGATATAATAAAATATTTACAAAAATGTGAGGGGTGTTCTCACTTTTGTGAGATACTGTACATTCCTGGCTTTTTTTCTGGGCCAGGAATGACTAGTTTACCACCCTGTGCTTATTGACACCTGCGTAGCACCTATTAAATTGCCATTCACTATTTTATGGAGTTGGATGTTAAGGTCCATCAGGTCCTGATTTTTGCTTCATTTTTAGTTTTTAGTGACTTGATAGCTTGTTGACCTTCTTTTGTGGAAATAGCTGATTTCGTAGTGTCGAGCTTTGGGGTTGCGAGGGTAAGAAAATGTTTTGCAAGAAAAATTCAGCCTCTGTGAATGATGTTGGCTGAATACAGTTTGGAAAGGTTTGTCAGCCTGTTCTGTAAGGCATAAATTTATAGTCCCGTTGAACTACTTGCTTATGAAGGGGATCTGAGGCATTTAGATTTAAAGAGGAACTGCAATCTGCGGACATAATTTGTAATAAAAACAGCTTTGCCATTCTGAAGCTTCCCTCCAACCACTATGCAGATTATTATATCTATATATATATATATATATATATATATATATATATATATATATATATATATATATATATATATATATATATATATTTTATATATATTGTGATTATGTACTTGCCAAATATGCTGCAGAAATCTCCCTCCGCTGAGTCTGGCTGCAACAATTTTAACTGTGGGCAGCAGAATCTGCTGCCTGTTCACTTCCTGGATTTACACAGAGGCATACCTCCAGCTCTGCAGCCCTGATTGGCCCTCTTATGACCCATCCCCCCTCCCTTCCTGGCAAACTCTCACTAGAGTGAGAGAGAGATGTGCATTATGTCATAAGCCTAGGCTTTTTTCCAGACAAGAAACATGAAGTGGGCTGTATAAGGTATTTACTGTCAGCAAAAAAATGTTTTACTATCCAAAGTTAACCACTTCCTGACCAGCGCACACCGATGTACGTCGGCAGAATGGCACGGCTGGGCAAATGGGCGTACCTGTAAGTCCCATTTGAGTTCCCCGCCGTGCCTAGTGACAGTCTCACTGACCTCTGCTCCCTGTCATCGGGAGCAGAGATCAGTGACGTGTCACAGCTAGCCCATCCCCCCTACAGTTAGAAAACACTCCCTAGTACTGACTTAACCCCTCCCTGCACCCTAGTGGTTAACCCCTTCACTGCCAGTGTCATTTATACAGGAATCAGTGCATTTTTATAGCACTGATTGCTGTATACATGACAATGGTCCCAAAAATGTCCGATGTGTCCACCATAATGTCGCAGTCACAATAAAAATCGCTGATTGCCGCCATTACTAGTAAAAAAAAAAAAAATATTAATAAAAATGCCATAAAATTATCCCCTATTTTGTAAACGCTATAACTTTTGCGCAAACCAATCAATAATCGCTTATTGCGATTTTTTTTTTTTTTACCAAAAATATGTAGAATACGTATCGGCCTAAACTGAGGAAAAAAAAATGTTTTTTTAATTATTTTTTGGGGATATTTATTATAGCAATAAGTAAAAAAGAATGCGTTTTTTTCAAAATTGTCGCTATTTTTTGGTTTATAGCGCAAAAAATAAAAACCGCAGAGGTGATCAAATACCACCAAAAGAAAAAAGCTCTATTTGTGAGAAAAAAAGGACATCAATTTTGTTTGGGGGCCACGTCACAGTACCGCGCAATTGTGAGTTAAAGCGACGCAGTGCCGAATCGCAAAAAGTGCTCTGGTCAGGAAGGGGGTAAATTCTTCCGGGCTGAAGCCATTAAAACAACAAAGGCAGAAGATTTACTAGATGGAAAGATGAAAAAATGACTGAAGGTCCACTTTAAGTTCTTTGCTCATTTTAGAGTACTCTCTTTCCAAAGTTAGTATTCTTTAGTTCTGCTACTGTTTTTCAGGTTGTAGCTGTCCTCTTCTAGCTGCTTTAACCACTTAGAGCGGAGTTCCACCCGAAAGAGGAACTTCCGTTTTAAGTACAGGTGACCACCTGACATGCCACATTTGGCATGTCATTTTTTTGGGCACCCAGCTCCCACTTCCTCTCCTGGCGCCGCGGTGCTGGAAGGAAGATCACCTCTCCCCCCTCCCTCCCTACAAACTTCTGGGGCATGTCACAGGTCCCAGAAGATTGCCTAGCCATTTACAGCGCACAGCATTGCTCACGCATGCGCAGTGCGTGCCTGGCTGTGAAGCCACAGCCGGGCGCCCACAGTTAGAATGCCGGTGCCGCAGAGAGGAGGGGGAGAGGAGCGGGGCTTTGTATGCCCGCATCGCTGGACCGTGGGACAGGTGAGTGATTATTAAGTCAGCAGCTACATGTTTTGTAGCTGCTGACTTTTAAATGTGTGGAACTCCGCTTTAAGGACCAGAGGGATTTACCCCCTTAAAGACCAGGCCATTTTTTGCGATACAGCACTGCATCACATTGCACGGTCATGCAACGTTGTACCCAAACATAATTGACGTCCTTTTTTCCCCACAAATAGAGCTTTCTTTTGGTGGTATTTGATCACCTCTGCAGTTTTTATTTTTTGCGCTATAACCAAAAAAAGACCGACAATTTTGAAAAAAAAAATAATATTTTTTACTTTTTGCTATAATAAATATCCAAAATAAATAAATAAAAAGTCTTAATTTGTTTAGGCCAATATGTATAATACATATTTTTGGTTAAAAAAAATCAAAATAAGTGTATATTGATTGCTTTGCGCAAAAGTTATAGCGTCTACAAAATAGGGTAAAGATGTATGGCATTGTTGTTTTTTTTTTTTTTTTTTTTTACTAGTAATGGTGGTGGTCAGCGATTTTTATCGGAATTGCGACAGACAAATCGGACACTTTTGACACTTTTTTGGGACCAGTGACATTATTACAGTGATCAGAGCTAAAAATAGCCACTGACCACTGTATAAATGACACTGGCAGGGAAGGGGTTAACACTAGGGGGTAATGACGGGGTTAAGTGTGTCCTAGGGAGATGTTTCTAAATGTGGGGGGAGTGGACTGACTGGGAGTACACTGAGAGATCGCTGTTCCTGATCACTAGGAACAGACGATCTCACTGAACTCTCCTGTCAGAACGGGCATCTGCTTTGTTTACACTGGCAGATCCCTATTCTACCTCTCTAAGGAGCGATCGCGGGTGGCCGGCGGACATCGTGGCTGCCGGACTTGTGCATTGGCTCCCCCGCTGTGCAGCGCCGCGCGCCTACAGTGACCCTTGCATTAAACGAAGTACGGGTACGTTGCTTCGCACAATAGGGCTGCCCTGTCGCAGTATACAGTGCCTTGCAAAAGTATTCACCCCCTTGGCATTTTTCGTGTTTTCTGGCCTCACAACCTGGAATTAACATGGATTGTTTGAGGATTTGCATCATTTAATTTACAGAACATGCCCACAACTTTGAAGATTTTTTATTCTTTTATTGTGAAGCAACAACAAATAGGACAAAATAACAGAAAAAGTCAATGTGCATAACTATTCACCCCCCTAAAGTCAATACTTTGTAGAGCCACCTTTTGCGGCTATTACAGCTCCAAATCGCTTTGGATAAGTCTCCATGAGCTTACCTCATCTTACCACTGGGATTTTTGCCCATTCCTCCTTGCAAATCTGCTCCAGCTCCTTCAAGTTGGATGGTTTGCACTTGTGAACAGCAATCTTTAAGTCTGACTACAGATTTTCTATTGGATTGAGGTCTGGGCTTTGACTAGGCCATTCCAACACATTTACGTGTTTCCCCTTAAACCACTCAAGTGTTGCTTTAGCAGTGTGTTTTGGGGTCATTGTCCTGCTGGAAGGTGAACCTCCATCCTAGCCTCAAATCACACACAGAGTGGTACAGGTTTTGCACAAGAATATCTCTGTATTTAGCACCATCCATCTTTACCTCAACTCTGACCAGTTTCCCAGTCCCGACTGCTAAAAAAACATCCCCACAGCATGATGCTGCCACCACCATGTTTCACTGATATTGTTCTTTGGGTGATGTGATGTGTTAAGTTTGCGCCAGACATAGCATTTTCTTTGGCAAAAAAGTTCAATTTTGGTCTCATCAGACCAGAGCACCTTCCTCCATACATTTTGGGAGTCTCCCACATGCCTTTTCGCAAACTCAAAATGTGCCATTTTGTTTTTTGCTGAAAGTAATGGCTTTCTTCTGGCCACTCTGCCATAAAGCCCAACTCTATGGAGCGTATGGTTTATTGTCGTCCTATGTACAGATACTCCAGTCTCTGCTGTGGAACTCTGCAGCTCCTCCAGGGTTACCTTAGGTCTCTGTGCTGTCTGATTAATGCCCTCCTTGCTCGGTCTGTGAGTTTTGGTGTGTGGCCATCTCTTGGTAGGTTTGCTGTTGTGCCATGTTCTTTCCATTTTGGTTATGATAGATTTGATGGTGCTCCTAGGGATCATCAAAGATTTGGATATTTTTTTTATAACCTAACCCTGACTTTTACTTCTCAACAACATTGTCCCTTACTTGTTTGGAGAGTTCCTTGGTCTTCATGGCAGTGTTTGGTTAGTGGTGCCTCTTGCTTAGGTGTTGCAGCCTCTGGGGCCTTTCAAAAAGGTGTATTTGTAATGACATATCATGTGACCCCTTGATTGCACACAGGTGGACATCATTTCACTAATTATGTGACTTCTGAAGGTAATTGGTTGCACCAGAGCTTTTTATGGGCTTCATAACAAAGGGGGTGAATACATACGCACATGCCAATTATCAGTTTTTTTATTTCTGAAAAATAGTTTTATGTATATATTTTTCTAACTTTACTTCACCAACTTAGACTATTGTGTTCTGATCCATCACATATAATTCAGATTAAAAAAACATTGAACTTTAAGGCTGTATTGTAACAAAATAGGTAAAATGCCAAGGGGGGTGAATACTTTTGCAAGGCACTGTAAATGCGGTGGGCAGTCCTTAAGTGGTTAAAGGCCTCCCACACTGTGGTTGGCGAGGAAAAGGAACCAACATTAATGTAGAAGAACTTTATAGCTGTAAAGTAGTTGTAAACCTCTGAAATGAAAAATGAACACAGCATATCCTTTTTATAGTGTGTGTACTTGCCTCAATTCAAATGTACCTTTTGAATTGTACCTTCTCTCTCTTCCCTCTATTTGCATTAGTCACTTCTGACAGATTATCCTGACACCACAGAATCTCAGAAGATCCCCCCCTCCAGCACACAGAAGGTGATTGACCTCAGTTGTGCATGTTTCCCGATGAGACTGTAGAGGGGATGTGTCCTTTCCCTCCACTCAGACCTCAGATTACACTCAGCTCCCTGCTCTATGCTGTGCAGTGTGTCAATGCCCCTTGCCTGCTGGAACTGAGAAATAGCCTTTGATCTTTTTGTTTTAGAAGGGTGCGGCTGTAAATAAGAGAGTGCGCCCAGATAAACAAGTACAACTTGTATAGGAGGATTTGTTTCATCTCTGTGTATCACCTGAGGCATGCCACTTTAAGCCTCGTACACATGATGAGAATATCGTACGAACGATTGTCAGTTGAAAAAAAATTTTTTTTTGCATGCTAGTGCTCATATCGAAAATTAAGAGATTAATCAACTTACAAAAATTCTCATACGACAGAATACAATTTTGGAAGTGTTGTATTCTTTTGTTTCTGAGCATGCATGGTCTCGCTTTGCTTATTTTTTTTCGTATGAAAACTGTACTGATTAAACAAAAATCTGGTATCGTGCGAGAAAAATGTTTGTGTTTGTCCCTTTTGGATAATTTTGGATGAACTGTCCTGATCGGCTTTCAAAAGCCGTGTACTAACGTTCAGATTATCGTACGATCGCTTTGAAATTGGAATTTTTCGTCTGATTTTTTTGATCATGTGTACTAGGCTTTAGTGTGTGTATATAGAGCATAGGTTTTCAACCACTTTAATTTCAAGATCTTCAGTTATATGGGAAATAGAAAGCTGGCACTCATTTATGCCCCAATTATTAGCTGTTCGTTTTAAGAACAAGGAAGGGATACGAAATGACTGTGAAGAAGTAACTGTCCTGCTGTCGATAATAGACACCCTCATAGATGATTTGTTGGAAGCTACCTTCCTGGTTTGAGCCTTTGACTTGCCTCCACTCCAGTACATCTTTGATCAGTTTTGATAAGGTGGTAGGGCTATGTCTGGGGATAGATAAAACATCAGAGGTAAGGGTGCCGTGTCTTCTCAGGGAGGCAGGGTTTTGGCAATGTGACAGGATAATGTTGGTGGCAATCAAGTCGATTTTAATCACTATTCAAAAGGCTTGATTTATTTACCTTATTTAAATCAAAAATTTTTTAAGAGCAACTGTCATCTCTATCCCGCAGCGGCTCCTCCTCTGACCCGCTGTTGACTCACCGACAGTCCCATTCACTTTTGGACAGTGACCCAACAAGGTGAGGGACGTGGCGACAGCAGGTGAGTGGATGTCCGCTAACAGGCGCTGCCATGATGGATCTGAAATGACAGGGGATCTTTAACCGCTTGCCGATCAGCTGCCGTCATTATACTTCGCAGGTCGGCGTAAACCGTTGTAGCTATACGTCGGTCCCTTTAAGCGGGATAGCAGGTGCGTGCGCCCGCTGCACTGCGGGGGTGCCGATGCGTGTGACCGGCGGTTGCGATCGAGAGAGCCAGAACAGGGACGTGTGTGTGTGTGTGTGTGTGTGTGTGTGTGTGTGTGTGTGTGTAAACACACAAATCCCTGTTCTGTGAGGAGAGGACAGACAGATTGTGAGTTCCTAATAGCTAGGAACAATGATCTGTCATTTCCTCCAGTCACTCCCATCCCCCTACAGTTAGAACACACTAGGGAACACGTTTAACCCCTTGATCGCCCCCTAGTGTTAACCCCTTCCCTGTCAGTGACATTTACACAGCAATCAGTGCATTTTTATAGCGCTGATCGCTGTATAATTGTCAGTGGTCCCACAAATGTGTCAAAAGTGTCCGATCTGTCGGCCATAATGTCGCAGTCCTGATAAAAATAAATCTTTCCCCTATTTTGTAGATGCTATAACTTTAGCGCAAACCAATCAATATACGCTTATTGTGATTTTTATTACCAAAAATATGTAGAAGGATAAATATCAACCTAAACTGGGGAAAAAATTTGCTTTAAAAAAAAAAAAATGGGGATATTTATTATAGCAAAAAGTACAAAATATTGTGTTTTTTTTTTTTTTTTATTGTTGCTTTTTTCGTTTATAGCGCAAAAAATTAAAAACCGCAGAGGTGATCAAATACCACCAAAAGAAAGCTCTATTTGTGGGGAAAAAAAAAGGATGTCAATTTTGTTTGGGTACAGCATCACACAACTGTGCAATTGTCAGTTAAAGCGACGCATTCCCGAATCGCAAAAAAAAAGCCTAGTCATTGAGCAGCCAAATCTTCGGGGGGCTGAAGTGGTAAAATGTTAAGGACTCATTCTTGCTGGTAGTTAGAATCTTTAATATTTGCAAACCAAATGAAGGTTTCCTATTTAGAATAATAAGCTCTCAGATTAGTAAAACAGCTATTATCGAAACTGATTTAATCATACAGTTTGTACATAGATTTGCAAAACAATGGGAAAAAGGAATATTCCTGAACTTTGTTTTATCTCATGGTTACTGTGAAATTGTGTGAATGCATCAAAGCAGTGCGTTGTCAGTGTTATCTCAGCTTGCAGAGCTTGGATTCATTGAATGAGTTTACCAAAAATGTAAATATTGCAGAATATACAGCCTCATGCTACATAACGAAGCTCTGTTTCATGCTGAATAAACTAAATTATTAATGTATCTTAAAGAGAAAACTATCTTTTATATAGATTTTTACTCCAGAAGCATTTTATTAGTTACATTTTGATTTTTTTTTTTTTTTTAAAACATTGATCTTTATTCACCCTGGTTTCTCTCCAAGAAAACTCAGGACTGGACCTTCCCGATGTTTTATATATCTCCAATCTCTATCTCTTATCTATAAATTTTTTTAAAGGTTTGCAAAATTGTAGCAGTGTAGAAACGTGCAACTGTCATAACAAGTGAAACAGTTTGGCTGGATTCACACTACAGCAATCTCTGAAAAGGGATCCCCTTTCAGAGAGCCATTAGGCTTCCAAGCCTTTGAGGCAATCCTGCCACCTCCCGAATGCCTGTTTTTTGTTGCTTTCCTTTCTGAGAGGCAATTTGTAATGGAGCCAACGTGCTGCATTTGTGATCAGGTACGTTAAACTTGCTGTGGCATGTGTACAGCTCGGTCACCTATTTTTACCAATTGTTGACTGCCCGTGTGAAAGAAGCACGTGACTCCTTGTAAGCTATACAACTCAGATGTGCAAACACGAGCTATAACTTAATTCCTGCTCAGCCTGGAAAGCACAGGCCCTCTTTAGTATTTAAGGACTAAAGCCAGTGTGAGGATCATGTGATGATCGATCATGTGATGAAAGTAAGACTGTGTCTAGCTCTTTGTTTAGCTTTGCTGGTGAGTCAGTGATAATGAAGGATCAGATACAATAGTTGATCATAGGGTATAAAAGGTAAGGATAAGGGAGAGGACGGGGGGGGGGGTGAATTCATGGCAGCAATCTGCACAATACAGGCCAACTATGTGGGTGAGGCTTTCAAACGGCCAACAATTCCCATCAAGGTCCCTAGGAAGGTTGTGTTCAACACATAAGGTCCAGATCTTTCTAAACTTTCCTTAAGAAGTCCTTAAGAATCTCAACCATTTTCTTGTTAATTATGAACCATGTCATTTTTCATTTTACTTGCAAAATCCTGGGAGTAGAGGACTGCCATGCCTTACATAAAACCTGTTTTGCGTCTGTGAAAAAAAAAAAGAGTTAAGAAATGGGATTGTGACTTCTTACATTCTGACAGTTTAGGGTTCAACAGTTTGTCCTGTGGTATACTTTAGCCCAGAATCTTGTGATCTTAGGGTATTTCCACCAATGTAAATGTATATGTAAAAGGATGCCAGGGGATTGACATCAACTAAAACATTTGGTAAAGGAGGTGGGCAAAACCTTTTGCTAGGGGTTGTGGGACCATATACCATTGCATAAGCAATTTATAACTAAATTCTACGATCGATGCCTTAATGGGACAGTAGACTATGGTCTGACACATTTGTTTCCAGTGCTTCTGGTCCATGCCCCTTCCTAAGTCTTTTCTCATTTGGAAATAAGAGATAGGATTGGTTGTCTGCCTTCTAATATAGAGGCAATAATAGTGGAACTAGTTTCTCTGAACTCCTAGGGTTATGCAAACATATGCTGTGTTTTTTTAACTGAAAGCACTATGAAATTCCATTTCTTTTCTATTCTTGAACTTTGCACCTGCTGTTGAATAGCACTAGAGTTCTTCCTTCAGTCAGTTATATTGATCATGTGAAATTTTGTCCATGGGGTGTTCAGGGACGTGCAGTCAGGGGAGGCCATTAACAGAGAAAGAAATAAAATATACCAAAAAAACAAAAATGATTGAGGGTCATAGCTCGGCAACCTGGGGTCACAGAGATATGAAAATTAGCTGAAATCCTACCCTACCGCTGGTCAAAATTTCGGGTGTCTGCCACCTATAGTTGGGGTGACACGGGGCTCCTTGTGCAAACTGTCAGAATCTACATACAGAGTGAGCAGTTTAAATACAAGCTGGCACACAATGTTTGCAGCAGACTGAGAGGCTGAGCTCACAGTGCCTCTGACTTCTTGTCCGAAGCACTGAGCTTAATGGACAGCTTGGAGCCTTGGACCAATGGTTAAAGCACCATTGGAACAAGCTGTCCAATAAAATTGCTGCATACAGGGGGTAGTGGCGCAAAAACTGTGGCATACAATATAAACGTAAGTCCATACAAAAGTCCTTTGAGTTGTATTGCTCTAGTGTGAGGTAAAAGTCTTTTATACCCAGGGCAGCCTTGCAGAGGGAGTTGAAGCAAACTCCAAAACATGTGAAAAAGGAAACAAAGAGAAAAGACGCCACTTAAGTAAAGCTGTATGATTTTAATAAACAAGATGCATTAAAACACTCACATGGAGGTTTCTTTATAAAGGCATAGTGAAGTCCGGTAGAACGTCAATCTCCTGTAGCTGGCAATATCAGAATCTTCCTGCAGGGCCATATGGAGCAGAGCCGGCGTCCTGTCCACCAGGTGTCTTCCGACTCTCGGACGGGAACCAGAACGAGGTTTGGAGAGCAGTCAGCAGGCCTAGGAAGAGGGCTGAAATGCAGCATACGGCAGGATTTCGTCACAGACGTTATGCAACGTGTTTCAGAGCGTGCGCAGTGGTGAGATGGAAGGACTGCGCGCTTCTTTTTCAAGCTCTTCTTCAGGATCGTGGACACTTAGCTATTACTGCGCATGCGCGGGATTATGGACAGGAAAAGCTACTGCGGGCGGAACTAGCTTACTGGACAGATGTGGAAGACCATAGTTGGGATGACGCCGGCGAGCAGCAGCTTTTCAAATAGATTTCAGATAGATTTATGACAGTAAGAAATATTTTTGGGCATACTCTTATTACCAATTTCATTGTAAATAAATAGTTATATTAGAATATTGTTTTAATCCAGTATCATTAGGAGAGTTTACTACCTCTTTAACTAGAAGGAAAAAGCATGTGTGTGTGTATAAGATGTACCCATAATCCCATGGTTTTTCTCACACAGTTAAGAGGGAGAATGATATTCTGCTACTGCTTTACTGGTACTGTTTTAATCAAGCAAAATCATATATTATTATGCTATATGTTATAACCCAATAATGTATTATTTATCTAATTGCTGTGAAATTACTGGTTTGAAGTTATAACTTCAAACTTAAGCAATTTGTCTGTTAAGCTACCTGAGTACAGTTGTTGAAAATCTAGTAAATTTACTTAAAAATAATATATAATAATTTGTGTATTACTGACGGTAATTGACCACTTGCCACCCAGGCCAGTTCTGACACTTCTCTCATACATGTTAAAAAATAATTTATTTTTTTTGCTAGAAAATTACTCAGGACCCCCAAGTAAATATATATACTGTATTTATTGGCGTATAACACTCACTTTTTTACCATGAAAATTGGGTGCAAATAGCGTGTGCGTGTTATAGGCCAATACTTCAATTTTAGCTGCCTCGGAGGGTACAAGGAGGGGGCCGGACGAGCGCTGTCAGATTACATACAGTGAGAATCTCCTGTTTACTTGGCAGCCTCTGTAATAGGAAGTCCTGTTTCCTGGGCCACCATTGGACCACTGTTCTGTCTATCATAGGAGATTCTCTTTGTATGTAATCTGTCGGCGCTCGTCCCGCCCCCTCCCTGTCCCCTCTAGGCTGCAGGTGGACGTCAATCAGGCTGCACTGATGGCAATGGTGAGGCGGCTGCATTGATGTGGATTGATGAGGCTGCAGATGGGCATTGACCCTTATTTTGCTCCAAAGTTCCTTATTTAAAATTTTTGTGTTTTTCCTGAAACTTCCCTCTTAAAATGAATGCGCGTGTTATACGCCTGTGCGTGTTATACGCCGATAAATACGGTGTGTATATATATATATATATATATATATATATATATATATATATATATATATATATATATATATATATATATATATATATATATATATGTTTTAGCAGATAAAGTTACACAGTATTTGCGCAGCAATTTTTCAAAAAAAAATTTTTTTTTTTTTAACTGTTTAACCACTTCAATATCAGGCACTTATACACCTTCCTGCCCAGACCAATTTTGGTATTTGATCACCTCTGCGGTTTTTATTTTTTGCTAAACAAATAAAAAAAGACCAAAAATTTTGAAAAAAATAAGTTTTGCTTTTGTTTCTGTTAAGAAATTTTGTAAATAGGTAAGTTTTCTCTTTCACTGATGGGCACTGATAAGGCGGCACCGATGAGGTGGCACCAATGAGCGGGCACTGACGATGGACACTGATATGCGGCACTGATGGGCACTGGTAGGCGGCACTGATGGTTGGCATTGATAGGCGGCACTGGTGGGCACTGATAGGCGACACTGATGGGCACTGAAAGGCTGCAAAGATGGGTCCTTATGGGTGGCACTGGGCACTGATACTTGGCACTGATACTCGGCACTGATAGGCATCCCTGGTGGCACTGGCAGTGGTGGGCACTGATTGGCAGCTGCCTGGGCACAGATTAGTATTTCCCCGGGGGTCTAGGGGGCATACCTGGTGGTCCAGTGTGGATGGCTTCCCTGGTGGTCCTGGGCGGCTTCCCTGGTGGCCCTGGGTGGGATCCGAGGGGGGGCTGTGCTGATAAACAATCAGCACAGACCCCCCCTGTCAGGAGAGCAGCTGATCGGCTATCCTCTACTCGCGTCTGTCAGACGCGAGTGAGGAAAAGCCGATCACCGGCTCTTCCTATTTACATCGTGATCAGCCGTGATTGGACACGTGATTGGTCAGACTCTTTACCTAGGTCGGTGTTGCGGGGTGTCAGACTGACACCCCGCAACAACGATCGCCGCGATGCGCGCCCCAGGGGGCGCACAGCGGCTCAATGTCCTGCAGACGTCGTATGACATCCAGTCAGGATATTGAAACCACTTTTCCGCCATCATTCTGCTATATGGTGGGCGGCAAGTAGTTAATGAATAAAAAAAAACACTAAATTTAGCCTGATTTTTTTTTTTTTTATTAATGTGAAAGGTGATGTTACGCCAGGTAAATAGATACCTAACATGTCATGCTTCAAAATTGCGCAACCCGTGGAATGGCACCAAACTTCAGTACTTAAAAATCTTCATAGGCCATGCTCTAAAATTTTTTACAGGTTACATGTTTAGAGTTACAGAGGAGGTCTAGTGCTAGAATTATTGCTCTCGCTCCAACGATCACGGCGTATGTAACCTGTGTGTATCTGGCTCTGATACTAGCCAGTGACTCACCAGCCACTGACCTCACTGTACATCTTTGGGGGTGTTTTACCCGCACTTTCTAAGGGCAGAGTGAATTGGATTGTCATCTGTCTTTTTTTTTTTTTTTGTGAATGTTTACAGTACAGTATATAGAATGTTTCAGCATTGAAAGTCATCTGTCATTTTCTTCATTATTGTTTAACCAGTTATGGACCACCCTATAGCAGATTTACTGCTACAGGGTGGCCTTCCTGTGCAGAATCACACATATTTATGTGTTCCCACGCCACCGGTGGGCTGCTTCTGCTGTTGATCTGCACTGTATGTCTGCCGGCACCCTCTGATCGTCAGCCAGAGACACAGAACTGAGATCTGCCTATGTAACCAAGGCAGATCTCTGTTCTGACGGGGGAGAGGGATGGATTTTTTGTCCCTTCCAAACAGAGAATTAAATATATCACTTCCCTGAGTAAAAAGTAGCACACATAGTACAGTAAAACACTGGCTAGGCACGCAGTTAACCCTTTGATCACCCTAGATGTTTAATCCCTTCCCTGCCAGTGTCAGTACAGTGACAGTGCATATTTTTAGCACTGATCACTATATTTGTGTCCTTGGTTCCCACAAAGTGTCAAAGTCAGTTAGTGTCCGACTGTTTGCCGCAATATCGCAGTCCTGCTATAAGCCTAAATTGATTTAGAAATTTGATTTTTTTTTTTTCAATTTTTTTTTTTTATTGTATGTGTTTATAGTAGAAATAATTTTTTTTTTTTTACACATTTTCTTCTTTATAGCGCAAAAATAAAAAATGCAGTGTTAATCAAATACCACCAAAAGAAAGCTCTATTTGTGGGGGAAAAATTCTATAATTTTTTTTTGGGTACAGTGTTGCATGACCGCGCAATTGTCAGTTGAAGTAACGCAGTGCCGTATTGCAAAAAATGGCCTGGTCATGAAGGGGAGAAAATCTTCCTGAGGTCAAAAAGTTAAGAAAGACTTGTATGGGACTTTTTTTTTCACTGATAATTAATATATATCATTTTTCATATGGGGACTTTGTTTATTACCTGATAAATTTGTTTCATTTTCAACATTAGAGTTCTACTAGAGTCTAGCCAGATTTACATATCTAGTTTTAGTATGCCTTATACTTGCACTACATATGCTGTTATATTGCCTATTTGAGAAATATAGTCTCTGTGCTAAATTAAATATTTATTTTAAAACTTAGAAACCAAGATTGCTTTAATTCCTTACATTCTAATTTTAAGGATAACCTATTAAAAAAATGAAAACAAGTTCTAATACTAAGGCATCGATATAGCATATAATGTAAAATTGGTCATCACATATGTTTGGAGTGAAAGGCTTTCTGTGGTTGTAATTGGCCAGCTGGGGGCACTGTTTCCTTGTGTAATCTTATGTTACATTTTCTCTCCAATTCAGAAGCACTCCAGCAGCAAAGAAAATCAATCATTTTACCAACCTACAGTTCTTCTAATGAGCATCGCAGAGAGAAAGGTGCTATTGAACAACTGCTTCAGACACTATCTTAGCTGAAAATAATATGAATCCCTTTGGCCCTTTTATACTTGCAAAAGAATTGCGCAGTTCTTAAAACTTATTGGCCTCAGTTTCATTGTGTTCCTTCTGCTACAGCATGTGATTCAGCTTGAGCTCTCCTGCTTCAGTAGTGACATGAATCCAGTGATAGGAGGTGTAGAGAACACACACTTGGGTATCCTTAGCCACACGTGACTTTCATATCTGCCGTATGTTCTTCAGATGTGTCAAGTCCCTCTTTGGTTTGGCTAATTGGATTGAAAAAAATCTACTTGACTCAACCTTTTACCTTATTGAGCGACACTCCTTTCCTTTTTAAGTCACTCCGTTGCTTCCAAAAACTTGTAAAAAAGATTATATACACTCTTATCTGTAAAATAACACAGATTGTTTGTTTATAGTAACTGTAGCCCTCTAAAGAGCAATTTATGGTGGGACACTTTTCAGAGGATGTTTGACAGGTATTTTGCCACTATGCGTACAGTTGCATACCCCTGTACAGCTGCCATGGCAGCTTGGCGGAGACAGTAAAAACGTGTCTTACTTTTTTTTTTTTTGATCATCCCCAATTGCTATCTCTGTTATACATGCACATTCTCCATATTTTTTCTTGAGGGGGAAAAAAAATGCTCCAAGTACGGAATAAAAACCTGTTGATCTGCCAGAAATCCAGTGAGCTCCCAACTTCCTGTAGTACACTGATAATGCTGCATCCGCTGCACTTGAAATTTTAGGCAGTATCATCAGTCTTTCCTTAGTTCTTCCCTGTTAGACTACAGAACCCCACCCCCCCATTGGGAGAGGATTAAATGCGCTGACGTCTAGAGAACGGCAGAGGGCTAACACTGCTTGGGATTTCATTGCACCAGATGTCCCGTAATTGATTTTACTAAGACTGGAGAGTGCAAAACCTGGTTTAGCGGTGCATGGTAGCCAATCGGCTAATAACTTCAGCTTGTTTAGTTAACCCCTTTCTACCTCCCGGCCCTTTAGGGGGATTCAGATGCTGGGAGGTGGGGTGGGGTTTATGATCATGTGACCACCGTGATGGGCTGTCACGACGGTCACATGATCGAGGACCTGATCGCAAGCAGTGATCATTCCTCATTTTTCAGGCCTTGGTAGTTTCTTAAGAGAGCAAAGATTGGCAGTGCAGGCAGTATGATAGGTAAGTATTAAAGCTAAAGTTTAGGGTTTTATTTTTTTTTGGGATACCACATCAAGAACCTTAGTTAATGCATATGATGGTGTGTATATAGGGCTGCCAATAGGGGTATAACCGGTCGCCCTGTACAGGGCCTGGGCCCCATCAGTTCAACAGCCCCTTCCTTTTCTAAACAAACTCAGTGGGTGATCGGTACTGATCACTCACTGTGTTCATTTATAACTAAAGCACAGTAAACTGCACAGTTTGTAAATGAACAGGAAGACTCTGCAGATCTCTTCCTGTTCATTCATTGTATGCAGCTGAGGCTGTAGACAGAGTATGAGTGAGTACTGTGTCCTCAATCACTTTTGCTGTCTCAAATGTGAGATGTCAGGGTTCTGCTTAGTTCCCTGATATGTCACCAAAGCCCCCCAACAAGGCAGCCCAAAATGAAAACATTTTAAATTATAACAAATAATAAAATTGTATGAAATAATAAATAGTAAAATAAAAAAAGATAATTAAGGGCTCATTCACATAGGTCCTCTGGCCTATACATCGCTAACGAATGGTATGTTTTGTGTTGCTGGAGCTGACTGTTACTCTATGGGGATGCAGAGGCTGTATGAACACAGACGCAGGTCCTGGGGCTGTCTTTGTGTCACCATAGCGTAACATAGAGTGCTTGCACACAGCTCCAGCCACAAAAAAAAAAAAAAAATCACACTGTACAGAGCACAGCGTGCATGTGAATCAGCCCTAAGACCCAGAGCCATGACAAGGGGTGGACAGGAGGGTCGGCTGCCCGGGGCGCAGTGGTTTATTGCAGGGATGGGAGTGCCCTGACCCTAACACTAAGGGAAGGGATGAGGAGGAGTTTGGCTTCTTTGCCCTGGGCGACCTTGTCCCGGCACTGCTAAGACCTCATTCACACACACTAGATTTAGCAGGAATTTTGCAAGTTATGTTGTGTTTGTGTCCGTTGATAATGATTTTATTTTTGCCAAAAATATTGTTCTGATATTTTTTTGGGGGGAAAGTTTGTCAAGTAGGCTATATTGGGCCCCATGATTTTAAACCGTGGCCCTGGGTGTGTATCCCATTATCTGCAAGTAGCCGTTTGGGGTAAATATCTTCTCTGCTAGGCCTCCATCAGAGAAAAGTTGCACCACACACCTGCTCCTTCTGCCCTCTCTGCCATTTACAGAACTTTTAATATTATTGGCCTACAATGCATTGGGTTCTGTGAATTGGCATATGGGAACAAGAGCTGGACCATACAATATTGGAGGAACAAAAGCATAGGCTATTAGAATTGAGTCTTGTCACTTCTGTGGATTCTAGGATAAAGGAAATAAACTTTAAACTCATGACTAGATGGTATTATGTTCCATCCAAGATCTACTGACTTAATCCTTTCTCATCAGCAACATGCTGGAGGGGTTGTAATATCTAGAGCTCTTTTGCTCATGTCTAGTGGCATTGCCCAATTATAAATGAAAGGAATGTTATGCTACGACCCAAATTAAAAGTTCAAATAGCAGGATAAAAAGAGGCCACCCATGCCGGGATAGAAGCTGCACATACCGTCTGTCTAGCAATATGGAGAGAAAGAAGAGGTCTGGCAACTCAGGATGGATTCTATATGGAAGCCACAACTTTATTATATTCAGACAAAATGAATCCATAGCACAGCAAAGTTGACGTTTTTCAGCCCCACATGGCCTTAGTCATAACCAATTGCCCAATTATACAAGAATATTGGTCAGAAATTTTTGAGGGTCTCTGCTTATTAGTGAAGTTACGATAGCTATAGCGATGCCTTTTCATGCCATATCTTACTTGATATAATAATGAATGCCAAATATGTGATGCAGCTAAAAGTTGGATACCTGATTATCGATGGACTGTTAAACCCCTGACAATTGCAGAATGGTGATTTAAAATAAACTCCTACAAACTGTATGTACCCAGTCAATTTTGAAGTTGGATATTAAACCTGATTCATGAAAATTGAGATGGGCACATATATCTGTAGTGTTTCCTTATCTCACTTCAAAGCACTAAGTACTGCGGCTTTCTCCTGTTCTCCGACATGTGACAAAACCAGCCTGAAATTTGTGTCAGGGTGGGTGCTATAAATAGATTAGCAGAGAGCTGCTCTACTCACAGGACGGCTCTGAAAGTCTCTGCTTATGTGGAGGGGGTTGTGTAATCCAACACTACACTGCTACTTCTGAATGAGGAAGTGAAGATTCAAACATGATGTGCACTTTCTAAATGATATATAAAGCTGAAGACAGCAGCTATACATGTAAAACTTATGTAGGGAGATTTGTTTCATCCCTGTGTATCATCTGAGGCTGTTCACCTCACTGGGGTATGTGAGGGTTTACATCCACTTTAACTTAATAGGAGATATTAATAGATTATACTATTTATGTAGAAAATGGGAGGACTAGCTTAAAGATGAATGTACAATCCATTTTGGCGAGATTTTGGAAAGGTGAATTAAGATACAGTACCTGTGCATACAGGTTTAGAAATATAGGGGTACACTTATAAACACTTTCATTTAGCATTCCCATGCACCTACGTACGGTGACAAACTTTAGTGTTACCTAGCTCTGGCTACCTCCTTTCTTTCCTTAGCTCCAACCTTCCAAATTCAACCCCCCCCCCCCCATTTTATTTTATTTTCCTTTCTTTTTTTGGGAGGAGGAGAGGGGAAAGGGAAGGAAAGCAAGGGTTAGAGAGAGTTTTGGTGGGAATGTCCAAAGATGGGGGATTTTTGGCAGGAGGTAAGAGCGTACATAAAATTAATCACGGGATTTGAGATTCCAGATAACCCTTGGTGTTGCTTATTCCACAATATAAATATGGAAAAAAACACAATACAAAGACACAATATTACCGTATTTAATAAATGCTGCTAAAGGCGTGATATCAAAATAATGGCAAGATAAAGAAAGACCCACGACAAGGGAATGATTTAATAGGACTGAGTTATACGTACAGTGAGGACGGAAAGTATTCAGACCCCCTTAAATTTTTCACTCTTTGTTATATTGCAGCCATTTGCTAAAAATCATTTAAGTTCATTTTTTCCCCATTAATGTACACACAGCACCCCATATTGACAGAAAACACAGAATTGTTGACATTTTTGCAGATTTATTAAAAAAGAAAAACTGGAATATCACATGGTCCTAAGTATTCAGACCCTTTGCTCAGTATTTAGTAGAAGCACCCTTTTGATCCAATACAACCATGAGTCTTTTTGGGAAAGATGCAACAAGTTTTTCACACCTGGATTTGGGGATCCTCTGCCATTCCTCCTTGCAGATCCTCTCCAGTTCTTTCAGGTTGGATGGTAAACTTTGGTGGACAGCCATTTTTAGGTCTCTCCAGAGGTGCTCAATTAGGTTTAAGTCAGGGCTCTGGCTGGGCCATTCAAGAACAGTCACGGAGTTGTTGTGAAGCCACTCCTTCATTATTTTAGCTGTGTGCTTAGGGTCATTGTCTTGTTGGAAGGTAAACCTTTGGCCCAGTCTGAGGTCCTGAGCACTCTGGAGAAGGTTTTCGTCCAGGATATCCCTGTACTTGGCCGCATTCATCTTTCCCTCGATTGCGACCAGTCGTCCTGTCCCTGCAGCTGAAAAACACCCCCACAGCATGATGCTGCCACCACCATGCTTCACTGTTGGGACTGTATTGGACAGGTGATGAGCAGTGCCTGGTTTTCTCCACACATACCGCTTAGAATTCAGGCCAAAAAGTTCTATCTTGGTCTCATCAGACCAGAGAATCTTATTTCTCACCTTCTTGGAGTCCTTCAGGTGTTTTTTTAGCAAACTCCATGCAGGCTTTCATGTGTCTTGCACTGAGGAGATGCTTCCTTTGGGCTACTCTGCCATAAAGCCCCGACTGGTGGAGGGCTGCAGTGACGGTTGACTTTATACAACTTTCTCCCATCTCCCGACTGCATCTCTGGAGATCAGCCACAGTGATCTTTGGGTTCTTCTTTACCTCTCTCACTAAGGCTCTTCTCCCCCGATCGCTCAGTTTGGCCAGATGGCCAGCTCTAGGAAGGGTTCTGGTCGTCCCAAATATCTTCCATTTAAGGATTATGGAGGCCACTGTGCTCTCCAGGAACCTTAAGTGCAGCAGAAATTTTTTTGTAACCTTGGCCAGATCTGTGCCTTGCCACAATTCTGTCTCTGAGCTCTTCAGGCACTTCCTTTGATCTCATGATTCTCATTTCCTCTGACATGCACTGTAAGCTGTAATGTCTTATATAGACAGGTGCGTGGCTTTCCTAATCAAGTATAATTAAACACAGCTGGACTCAAATGAAGGTGTAGAACCATCTCAAGGATGATCAGAAGAAATGGACAGCACCTGAGTTAAATATATGAGTGTCACAGCAAAGGGTCTGAATACTTAGGACCATGTGATATTTCAGTTTTTCTTTTTTAATAAATCTGCAAAAATGTCAACAATTCTGTGTTTTTCTGTCAATATGGGGTGCTGTGTGTACATTAATGAGGAAAAAAATGAACTTAAATGATTTTAGCAAATGGCTGCAATATAACAAAGATTGAAAAATTTAAGGAGGTCTGAATACTTTCTGTCCCCACTGTATAAAATGGAATACCTGAGTAAGGAGGAAGCGCAGGTAGGAAGATTTGAAAATATATGGTAAAGGTGGACTACAAGTTTTTGGAATAGAAGGAAATACTCAGAAGTGTGGGTAGAGAAATGAGCAAAAGAAGGGGAGAGTCAGAGAGGGCATAGTGGAGTGGGGGGAAGAAAGAGAAGGTACAATGGGAACTTGGGGGGGCTGGGGAAAGGTTTAGATTCAGTTGTCTGTGATAAACTGTTTATTATTTTTTCCATGTGGTATGTGGTATAAAATTTAACAAACTTTCAATAAAAAAAAAAGTGCACTACGCATGTGAAGCTTTTGATTCAAGAAGTGTGCCCACTGTCTTCCGTATGCTGGAAATAAGTCAGGACATAGTAATGTAAAAATCGGGAGTATTTCAGCCAGGCTTTATTGGAGACATAAAGAGCCTACAGATATGGCATTTGCATAAATCTGACATCTTCCAGTCCTCCCTACCCTCTCTGCTATAATTTACCAGTGCTGCAGGGCATAATAGAGCCGAGGGATCTGTCAAATGCGCTTATTAAGAGAAAGGAAGTAGACCTTTCATTCATCCAGCCGTCCTTCATACCTAGAAGCTATTAGAGCTGCACGATTCTGGCCAAAATGAGAATCACGATTTTTTTGGTTAGAGTAAAAAGATCACGATTCTCTCACGATTCTCGTGACGTAAAATCTTTCACATTATACAAAAAAAAAAAAATGGGCTAAATTTACTGGTTAGATTTTTTTTTTTTTTTAATTCATTAAAGTATTTTTTCCAAAAAAATTACATTTGAAAGACCGCTGCGCAAATACTGTGTGACGTAAAATATTGCAACAACCACTATTTTATTCTCTAGGGTGTCTACTAAAAAAAATATATATGTTTGGGGGTTCTAAGTAATTTTCTAGGAAAAAAAACAATTATTTTAACTTGAAATCAACAAATGTCAGAAAAAGATTGTGTTTAAGTGGTTAAACTTTTTTCACTTACACAGGAAGTCTATTCCATTGACAAATTGTTACAATGTTTATACTTAAGTTCAACTGATAAAGAATGTTTTGTTTCTTGGCAGACTGCCCGGTTTTTCTCTTCCTTTCTTTTGAGGGCTGTGGCTTCAGAAGAGCAGAGAGAATTCTTTGCATAGAAAGAATTGTGAAACACTTTAGTCAAGATTGCGATAACGATTCTTGACGATTAATCACGATAACGATTTTTGACGATTAATTGTGCAGCTCTAGAAGCTATAGAACAGCTATGAATGGAAGAGGTGGGCAGAAAGGGCAAGCATAGTTAGCACTCTTTCTGATTAAGCCTGTGGCACGTTTTTCTGCTTGTATTAACCCCTATGGCACCTGGAAGATTATGGCAGCAAGGGTAGGCAGGAGAGAATCGGAGTATGGAAGATTTTAACTAATTCTGCAGCTTTCAGCACAAGAGATGCATCGCTTTGAGTGTAAGTACTGTTCCTTGTGCTGATTTTTTTGTTAAAACTTCTTTGAGTAATCATTGACCAAAATTTGGCCTGCTCAGCAGGGGCAGATTTATCAGGAGCACCCTGTTTGTACACAAGTGGATCTATTGATCCACTTGTGTACGACCAGCCTGTTGGGGTTTTCCCGAACTACTAGTGCTGCTGGCTATAGCTGGCAACCCCAATCATTGTGTTCTTCCAGCAGGGAAGGCTCCCTGCCAGCAGAATACATTAGCGCTGTGGGATGGGACTGTATTGATGGGGGAATATAGCAATTTTCTTTCTTTCTACCCGTAGTTGAAGGGAAGCAAGTTACATAATCTATTGGTGGTCTTAGGCTGTAACTTTTTAAATACGAATGCATTAAAAAAAAAAAAAATGAACATGAAGGGTTTCAGTAAGTGATGGCATATGCAAGTCAAAGGTCACAACTTTGATCTACACATGACACTTCCACACTACCTACAGACTCGTTTATACAAGAGCGGGTGCATTTTGAAAGCTGCTCTAATTGTTTAATGCAAAGGAATTGGTGCCTGCCAGTATTAACAGAGGGAGCAAAAGCAGCAGCAGAGTTATAGGAGCTGGTCCTAAAAACTTTGTATCTCATTTATTTAAAATCCTTAAGTACTGTATATACTCGAGTATAAGTCTAGATTTTCAGCCCTTTTTTTTGGGCTTAAAGTGCCCCACTCGACTTATACTCGACTTATACTCGAGTTACCGCCGTCTGCCTACATGACAGCGTGTCATGCAGGCAGACGGCGGCCAGAGTGTGCTATTGAAAATAAAAAAGATCTTGCGCATCAAATCTATCACCTTCTAATGTGAAAAGTGACTAGTGCATACAATGTAACAAAAAAGGAGGAAAACAATTACACTTTTCAATCATATATGAATGTCTTAATAGCGTGATATTCAAAAAAATATAAGAGTATAAAGTTCATAAGTGTCAAGGTGCATAAGCTGGGATTAAATATGTGGGATAAATAGATGTTAAAAGTGATCTTCATATAGAAAGTCCCGGTGTTATCAGGCTCTCAGAACTCTCACCTTAGGAGGAATAATTTCAGGCATCAATAGGTGTCTTTATTTGGCACTGTATGTAGTAGCGTGATGGTAATCTGGATTTCCCATCTGTTGGTGGCTGAATTTATTGCCTTCTCGATCTTCATGTGAGGAAATGCCTATTTAGAAACAATTTCCACCCGGGCTCCACCAGCCCGGTGGGAAGAAAAAAAGGGGGGAAAGAGAAAGAAGCCTCCAATGGTGTAGTAGGATGATAATGTCTGCTTTATTAGTATCTAAAAAGTGGTCTCTTACATTAAAAAACTTTAAAATTGCATAAAACTGAAGGAGCGGCGTCTGAGGCGCCTCCTTACGTCACTTCCGGTTTGCGTCTGCTCTCCGCCACGCCCTACGCGTTACGTCACCGCTATGAAGACATATTTAGTTGTCACCATTCCATTATTTCTCATATTAGCGCGAAGGACATTTTCACTCATATTTTGACAGCGCGTGCTATTACCATTATGCGGCCATTCACTGTACAAAAGCTGTGCCTCCTCCTCGTCTGTAATAGGCAGAAAACTCCATTTCCCAGCAGTCAGTGTACAGCCTATCACAGACATTCTCTCATCCTCGTCCGTGGTATGAGGATGAGAGAATGTCCGTGATAGGCTGACCGCTGACTGCTGGGAAATGGAGTGTTCTGCCTATCACGGACGAGGAGGAGGTGTGGCTTTTGAACAGTAGAATGGCCGAATTGTATTATGACACGCTGATTAGTGCAGAGCGGCACGCGGAGGCATACACAGGACACAGGTAGGATGCACACATACACAGGACATATGCGCACATACACAGGGACACATGCACATATACACAGGACATATGCACAGGACACAGGGAGGTATACAGCTGCAGATGGGCATTGTTGACCCTCTTTTTTCACTTACAGTAGCTGCTGAATTTCTCACCCTCGTCTTATACTCGGGTCAATACGTTTTTCCCATTTTTTTGTGGTAAATTAGGGCCTCGACTTCTACTCGGATTGACCGATACTCGAGTATATACGGTAGTTAAAGGCTAAAATAATGTAAATCAATAGATGGAAAAAAAAATACTTACCTTCTTACCTTAGCTTCTGACCGCTTCCTAAAGGTATCTGTGACATTACTGTGTTTCATTCTACCTCCTCGGAGAGCTGAGTACCCAGAATCCCATAAGAATGGTCGCCGGCACTGTGCAGGAGCACATTCTCATCGCCCCATTCTCCCTTAGCTCAGTCCTGCATTTTGGTCTTTGCTTGTATGTCTCTTGTTTATCTAGGTGTGAAGTAATTTATTGTTCTTCTGTATGAACAGCTGTGTAGTATCACTCTCATAAGCTACTTGTAATTTTAATCATCGATCTGTAACTTTTTTTGAAGTTTCAATAAATTGTTTAATCCCTATTATATTTCTTTTACAGAAAATTCTTCAACTGTTAAGGAAATACTAAAATGTGAAGAACAATACACATTTTACTGCCAGTCATGTGGAGCAATTATTGTTCATCAACAGTAAGATTATTTATATATTCCAGTAAGGTTTCATTGACTTTGCCTGCTATACAGTATACTGTCTATTAAATAAACCTAACATGTCTTTCTTGTGCGCTATGATTTTTGTAAATCTAGCTGATAATCACATACATCCTATCGTTCAAGCTAATTGCAGCTTTATGATCATTACTTTCATCAAAATGTTTCATATTTTCCATCCCCCTTTTATGACCATAGGTAATTGGTGCCTAGATGCCCAGGCAAAAATTTGCATTTTCACAATGTATCAGTTAACTTAAAATGTAACTAAAGGCAAATCTTTTCTTAGATTTGGCTAGAGTGGTGAGGGACTAGAACTGCTGTCAGTTTTTTTTTTTTTTTTTTTTTCTTTTTTCTTTATTGCTGCTTGTGTCTCCAATAGGTAGATTTTTTCTGTTTTATTTGAGGTGAATGCAAAATTTGACTGATTGTTGAGCATCATTGGGAACCAAGTTGACTCTGACTGACGGTATTGAAGCCCAGAACATATATTAATATACCATCGTTAGCAAGGGGCATCATATTGGGAAACGTTCATGTACTGATTTCATGCAAGCGAGGTTAAACGGATAAATGCCAAGCTCTCCTGACCTAAAGAAAACCCACTGTCCCCCCACCATGGATACATGCCTGAATCATAAAGCTGGCACCTGCCACAGTGTAGACATCCTGTGGGCGAAATCTACTCACGGCTGGCTGGCAACAAGATTATTTTTCAAGGAATATCTATTGCATTCTATTGTTGTTATGTGCATAAATTAGTACAGGAATTGTAGAAAAAAAAACTTTGCACATGGGTTTTAAAAAACATTGATTCTACAGGAGTTTTGTGTTCTGCCTGTAGAAGCAGCTCAGTGTTATCCTATGTGTCCATACACATTAGGACGTTTACAGCATATTGAGTTTAACATTTAGAGGCAGAAAAAAAAACCCTTCTGGTTCGCGTTTCTGATTTGGAGCTTGGAGACAGAAAAAAACGTAAGAGTCTCCTAAACTCGTCTAAACTTTGTACAAAACTGCTCTATATCAGTGTTTTTTTTACTCCCGAGAGAACAGATGTTTTTTTTTAAGTCCAGTGTGCAGCCTTACACAGAGTTCACACTGTTGCACTGTGGTAACGCGTTATTTGCATTGGTGGGCTGCAGCACTGTTTATTCTTAATTGCTCCCCTACACACCTTACCAATGCACTTGTGTTGCAGCATACTACAACTGCAAAGCACACAGTAACTCGCTAGCGTGCGTTTTGCTGCACTGCATTACAGAATTAGTGCATGTACCTTTTTTTGGTGCATTAAGCTGCCCATACAAATAAATGGGCAGCCTTAAAGAGGAAATAAAACTATTGATATAATTGTTTCCCAAAATAGTTACATTCAAGGCATGCTGTGAATGAAAACTGTCAAATTTACGTGTGCTCGCAACTGAACAGTCAAATGGCTGGTGTTGTAATTGATCACAAACACAGCACAATAGCAAATGCAGATCAAAGAGAGGCTAAGATGGCAGCTTCCTTGGCTGTATAGGATAGGAGGGTTTAGTTCCGCTTTAGTGCAACACATGATATCATGCAACATAATGCATATCAACACACTGCACATAGTGTACTCAGTTTTAAGTACATCTCTAGCTATAAGATACAATAAACACACTGTGGCGATAAATATGTAAACTGTTATCTGCAAATATAATTGGAATTTTGTTAAGCCATCCCTCAGGCAGGAGGGTAAGACCACTATTGCAGCTCTGCAGCTTCCTTCAGCTTCTCCCACTCCTTAGATTGGTCATTGTCTGTGACTTACTAAAATGACACTAGCACAGTTATCCCTGTACTTTTCCACCTTGTAAGACTACTTAAACAAGTCCAGCTTCCAGTGCCCAAATATATTAGGATGATAGCACTGTGCAATGCAATATACTGTACATTAACAGTCTTACAGTTCTGGCATTTCCCCTCTCAGCTAAATCTTTGAAGTGCAGGGGATTTTAAAAAATAATATAAAAAATACAACTAATTAGATGAACAGCATTTCAAAGTGCATTAAGGCTCTCCTTCCTAGCAGCAGCACATATATTTTATTTTTCCTTTACTTCTTGGCTGCTCTACTAAGGTGACTCCTGGGAAAGGAGCCTATTTGACCTGTCTTATCTTAACCCTGTCAAACAGGTTAGCCAGGTTCCCAATTTTCACTTTCCAGCTCCCCGGTATCAATGCAGATTGGTCAAGAACAATTGCCCCAGCCTGCTGATTAAAAAAACAAAAAAAGAAAGAAAAAGAGGCAGCAGAACACTGATGCCCCAACACTCTGCTTACTCTGCCCTCTCCTCATGTTTGCACATGTGCATGAAGAAGATCCTGACAGTTATTTTTGTATCTATTCTCTTTCCCAGACCGAGTGCTACTGTGTATGGGAATAGATAAGGCTGATATTAAGACAGATTCAGGTGCATGTTCTAATTTTATCTAAAAATACTTTTTAATTACTCCTAATGAATTGTTTAAACAATTGCTATTTTATATTTGCTCGTAGTTAAGCATAAATAGTTTGCCATAACATCATTTGCGGCTATAATAAGGTCTGACAAACCCCAAACTGTGCGCAGAGAATAGTTAGTTTCCTTTCCCCAAAAGTCACAAGTCAGTAACGCAATCAGATTTAAATCTTATGTCTGTGCTAAGCATTTATAGAAGGTGACACATTTGATGAAACAAAGCAGAGGTGCCATAAAACCCCACTAAAACAGTCCAAGCTAAAAGCAAAGCAGAGATGTAAACCTTCCTTAGTATGGTTGTCAAAAGACTCCTACTAAAGCCTGGGCTCCTACTAAAGCCTGGGCTCCTACTAAAGCCTCTGTTTTTTTGTTACTACCAGATCCAAATTCCATCTATAGTTAATAATTCCTCTTGCAATGGAGTTACATTCATAAAAAGTGGTTACTGTATATGAAAATATGGAAAGAATCCAATGTCAATCAGTAATACACCAAACACGGCTATATTACAAGGTCCAGAAGACTGAAGACACATTTTGTGTGTGTGTGTATATACACACACACACACACACACACACACACACACACACACACTGCCTTGAAAAACTATTTTCCACATTTTGTCATTTTACAACCAAAACCATAAATGTATTTTATTGGGATTTTATGTGATAGACCAACACAAAGTGGCACATAATTGTGATATATGAAAGAAATTATAAATGGCTTTCAAAATGTTTTACAAATTAATAAATATATGAAAAGTGTGGCGTGCATTTGTATTCAGCCCCCTTTTCTCTGATACCGCTAACTAAAATCTAGTGGAACCAATTGCCTTCAGAAGTCACCTATTTAGTAAACAGAGTCCACCTGTGTGTAATTTAATCTTGATATAAATACAGCTGTTCTGTGAAGCCCTCAGAGGTTTGTTAGAGAACCTTCATGAACAAACCGTAGGCCAAGGAACACACTAGATAGGTCAGGGATAAAGTTGTGGAGAAGTTTAGAGCAGGGTTAGGTTATAAAATAATTTGCAAGCTTTGAACATCTCACGGAGCACTGTTCAATCTATCATCCAAAAATGGAAAGAGTATGGCACAACTGCAAACCTACCAAGACATGCCTGTCCACCTAAACTGACAGGCCATGCAAGGAGAGCATTAATCAGAGAAGCAGCCAAGAGGCCCATGGTAACTCTGGAGGAGCAACAGAGATCCTCAGCTCCGGTAGAAGAATCTGTCCACAGGACAACTATTAGTCATGCACTCCACAAATGTGGCGTTTATGGAAGAGTGGCAAGAAGAAAGCCACGGTTGAAAGAAAGCCATAAGAAGTCTGATTTACAGTTTGTGAGCAGCCATGCGGAGAACACGGAAAACATGTGGAAAAATGTAAGATGAGACCAAAATTGAACTTTTTGGCCTAAAAACGAAACGCTATGTGTGGCAGAAAACGAACACTGTACAACGTCTTGAACACACCATCCCCACCGTGAAACATGGTGGTGGCAGCATCATGTTTTGGGGATGCTTTTCTTCAGCAGGGACAGGGAAGCTGGTCAGAGTTGATGGATGGAGCTAAATACAGGGCAATCTTAGAAGAAATCCTGTTAGTCTGCAAAAGACTTGAGACTGGGGCAGAGGTTCATCTTCTAGCAGGACAACGACCCTAAACATACAGCCAGAGCTATAATAGTATGGTTTAGAACAGGGGTAGGCAACCTTTTGAGCACAGCGTGCCAAAAAATGTTTTCAAAGCAATTGTGCGTGCCGATTCTTTAACAAAAAAATGTTAACTTCACACACTTAATCACGAAAAGGATTTTTTATAAAGTAAATGCTGTAAACTACTTGAGTAATAGTGACTAATTAACCACTTGAGCCCCGGACCATTATGCTGCCTAAGGACCAGAGGTCTTTTTCCAATTTGCACTGCGTCGCTTTAACTGCTAATTGCGCGGTCATGCAATGCTGTACCCAAACGAAATTTGCGTCCTTTTCTTCCCACAAATAGAGCTTTCTTTTGATGGTATTTGATCACCTCTGCAGTTTTTATTTTTTGCGCTATAAACGGAAAAAGACCGAAAATTTTGAAAAAAAATGATATTTTCTACTTTTTGTTATAAAAAAAAATCCAATAAACTAAATTTTAGTCATACATTTAGGCCAAAATGTATTCGGCCACATGTCTTTGGTAAAAAAAATGTCAATAAGCGTATATTTATTGGTTTGCGCAAAAGTTATAGCGTCTACAAACTAGGGTACATTTTCTGTAATTTACACAGCTTTTATTTTATGACTGCCTATGTCATTTCTTGAGGTGCTAAAATGGCAGGGCAGTACAAAACCCCCCCAAATGACCCCATTTTGGAAAGTAGACACCCCAAGGAAATTGCTGAGAGGCATGTTGAACCCATTGAATAAGTATTTTTTTTTGTCCCAAGTGATTGAATAATGACAAAAAAAAAAAAAAAAATATTTACAAAAAGTTGTCACTAAATGATATATTGCTCACACAGGCCATGGGCATATGTGGAATTGCACCCCAAAATACATTCAACTGCTTCTCCTGAGTATAGGGATACTACATGTGTGGGACTTTTTGGGAGCTTAGCCGCGTACGGGGCCCCGAAAACCAAGCACCGCCTTCAGGATTTCTAAGGGTGTAAATTTTTGATTTCACTCTTCACTGCCTATCACAGTTTCGGAGGCCATGGAATGCCCAGGTGGCACAAAACCCCCCCAAATGACCCCATTTTGCAAAGTAGACACCCCAAGCTATTTGCTGAGAGGCATGGTGAGTATTTTGCAGCTCTCATTTGTTTTTGAAAATGAAGAAAGACAAGAAAAAACATTTTTTTTTTTTCTTTTTTCAATTTTCAAAACTTTGTGAAAAAAAGTGAGGTCTGCAAAATACTCACTATACCTCTCAGCAAATAGCTTTGGGTGTCTACTTTCCAAAATGGGGTCATTTTGGGGGGTTTTGTGCCACCTGGGCTTTCCATGGCCTCCGAAACTGTGATAGGCAGTGAAGAGTGAAATCAAAAATTCACGCCCTTAGAAAGCCTGAAGGCGGTGCTTGGTTTTCGGGGTCCCGTACGCGGCTAGGCTCCCAAAAAGTCTCACACATGTGGTATCCCTGTACTCAGAGAAGCAGCAGAATGTATTTTGGGGTGTAATTTCACATATTCCCATGGCATGTTTGAGCAATATATCATTTAGTGACAACTTTGTGAAAAAAAAAAAAAAAAAAAAAAAATTTGTCTTTCCCGCAACTTGTGTCACAATATAAAATATTCCATGGACTCGACATGCCTCTCAGCAAATAGCTTGGGGTGTCTACTTTCCAAAATGGGGTCATTTGGGGGGGTTTTGAACTGTCCTGGCATGTTATGCACAACATTTAGAAGCTTATGTCACACATCACTCACTCTTCTAACCACTTGAAGACAAAGCCCTTTCTGACACTTATTGTTTACATGAAAAAGTTATTTTTTTTTGCAAAAAAATTACTTTGAACCCCCAAATATTATATATTTGTTCAAATGCCCTACAGATTAAAATGGTGGGTGTTTCATTTTTTTTTTTCACACAGTATTTGCACAGCGATTTTTCAAATGCATTTTTTGGGGAAAAAACACACTTTTTTAAATTTTAATGCACTAAAACACACTATATTGCCCAAATGTTTGATGAAATAAAAAAGATGATCTTAGGCCGAGTACATGGATACCAAACATGACATGCTTTAAAATTGCGCACAAACGTGCAGTGGCAACAAAATAAATACATTTTTAAAAGCCTTTACAGGTTACCACTTTAGATTTACAGAGGAGGTCTACTGCAAAAATTACTGCCCTCGATCTGACCTTCGCGGCAATACCTCACATGCATGGTGCAATTGCTGTTTACGTTTGATGACAGACCGCCGCTTGCGTTCGCCTTAGCGCGAGAGCAGGGGGCGACAGGGGTGCTTTTTTTTTTTTTTTTTTTTTTTCTTTATTATTTTTTTGCTTTTTTATCTTATTTTTAAACTGTTCCTTTCATTTTTTTTTTTTTTTAATCATTTTTATTGTTATCTCGGGGAATGTAAATATCCCCTATGATAGCAATAGGTAGTGACAGGTACTCTTTTTTGAAAAAATTGTGGTCTATTAGACCCTAGATCTCTCCTCTGCCCTCAAAGCATCTGACGACACCAAGATCGGTGTGATAAAATGCTTCCCCAGTTTCCCAATGGCGCTATTTACATCCGGCGAAATCTAAGTCATGAAATGCTCGTAGCTTCCGGTTTCTTAGGCCATAGAGATGTTTGGAGCCACTCTGGTCTCTGATCAGCTCTATGGTCAGCTGGCTGAATCACCGGCTGCATTCTCAGGTTCCCTGTTCAGACAGGAGAGCCAGAGAAAAACACGGAAGACGGTGGGGGGGGGGGGCATTCCCTCCTACGGCTTGTAAAAGCAGTCTAGAGGCTAATTAGCCGCTAGGATTGCTTTTACATGAAAGCTGACCGCTGGCTGAAAAGAATGATACCAAGATGATACCTAAACCTGCAGGCATCATTCTGGTATAACCATTCAAAGTCGTGAATGGCGTACCTGAAGACAAAAAAATGGTTAACAATAAAGCACAGTAAACGGTAAAGTATAAAAAATTGCATACCTGAAAAGCAAACATGATAAAACATAATAACAATAAAACATTGCAGAATAGAATACAGTAAAAAAGAGCAGAACAATAGAGAGAGAGAGAACAATGAAACGATTTTTAACTAACTATTTTTTTTAATTTTATATATTTTTTTTTTTTTTTTTTTTTTTTACACTTTTTTTGTAACTAACTTTTATAACGGTAACCGGTTCCAGGTTCGGGTCTCTCAAAATGCGATGGCATCTTGGGAGACCCTGTGAAAGTGTGCCTAGTCTGTGCAATGCTGTACCCTACGCTAATACTCAACTAGTGAATGGTAGCGTTCAAAACATTCACCAATGCAAAGACCAGGATTGTCAGGACAGGAGGGACAATAATAGCGGGTGTCACGCCTATATCCGCGCTTGCTGCAGACACAACATCTTTTTTGGGGGGGACGTTGGGTAGGGGTACTTGGGAGGACATAAAGAAAATGCCTCTCATGCAGCCGACTGCATTTGGTTGGGGATGTGAATGGGGGAAGTACGGGCGCTGCAGAAGCGGTGGATTCCCAATTAGGATTGGCGAATGCAGCAGGAAGGGCACTATGGGCACGACGGGCCTGTGTTTGTCTTCTTGGTGGCAGCGGGACACTACTTGTGCTTGCCACCTCACCAGCTTGAACTGCACTTATGGGACTCGCCACGTCACCAAGTGTTACTGCAGTGCTGGTTTGACTACGACCGGGGTGTACTAGGCCGCTGGTGCTTGCCAGTTCAATAAAAATCTACAAAAAAACTGTTAGCAATCGCAGTGATCAGGCCTGACTCTGCGAACGCTGCAGTTATGCGTTAAGTGTTTTGTAAGTGACAGTGATCGATCGATACTGCACTTGGGTGGGCTGGGCCGGGCGGAGGGGCAAAATGCAGGTGCTAGCAGGTATCTGGGCTGATCCCGCTAACACTGCGTTTTTGGGAACCCTAAACTGCTGGGGATGCTAGTATAGATCTGATCGGATCAGATATTGATCCGTTCAGATACTATACCACTAAGGGAGGCGTATGCTGCGTGCGTGGGTGTTAGCGGTACTGGCGCTAATCTGACGCTGCTTGGGGCTGGTGCTTGCCAGTTCACCAAAATACTACCAAAAAAACTGTTAGCGATCGCAGGGATCAGGCCTGACTCTGCGAACGCTGCAGTTATGCATTTAGTGTTTTGTAAGTGTCAGTGATCGATCGATACTGCACTTGGGTGGGTTGGGCTGGGCCGGGCGGAGGGGCAAAACGCAGGTGCTAGCAGGTATCTGGGCTGATCCCGCTAACACTGCGTTTTTGGGAACCCTAAACTGCTGGGAACGCTAGTATAGATCTGATCGGACCAGATATTGATCCGTTCAGATACTATACCACTAAGGGAGCTGTACGGTGCGTGCCTGGGTGTTAGCGCTACTGGCGCTGCCTGGGGCTGGTGCTTGCCAGTTCACCAAAATGCTACCAAAAAAACTGTTAGCGATCGCAGGGATCAGACCTGACTCTGCGAACGCTGCAGTTATGTGTTTAGTGTTTTGTAAGTGACAGTGATCGATCGATACTGCACTTGGGTGGGCTGGGCCGGGCGGAGGGGCAAAATGCAGGTGCTAGCAGGTATCTGGGCTGATCCCGCTAACACTGCGTTTTTGGGAACCCTAAACTGCTGGGGATGCTAGTATAGATCTGATCGGATCAGATATTGATCCGTTCAGATACTATACCACTAAGGGAGGCGTATTCTGCGTGCGTGGGTGTTAGCGGTACTGGCGCTAATCTGACGCTGCCTGGGGCGACGCATATCACCGCCGGGTGATCAGGGGGCTAAACCTTTATTCGGTAATAAACGGCGGGTGCCCTGACACTATAAAAAATAAACAAACTAACCAGCGTCACCCGTAACGGTTATACGGTGATCAGTGGTGAAAGGGTTAACTAGGGGGCCATCAAGGGGTTAAAACATTTATTCGGTAGTATATGGGGGTCCCTGACGCTATAAAACGCTGACGGCGAACCTAAATATTTAGGTCCCTAACTAGCGTCACCAGCGACACTAATACAGCGATCAGAAAAATGATCGCTTAGCGACACTGGTGACAGGGGGTGATCAAGGGGTTAAAACTTTATTAGGGGGGGTTAGGGGGGTATCCTAGACCTACAGGGGGCTAATACTCACTGTCCCAACACTGTAACTGTCACAAACTGACACCAATGCAGTAATCAGAAAAAAAAAAAAAAAAACTGCTGGTGTCAGTTTGTGACAGGGGGGGGGGTGATTGGGGGGGGATCGGGGGGGGGATTGGGGTGTTTTGTGTGCCTGGCATGTTCTACTGTGTTGTGTAGTGTTGGTGCACTCACATACCTGTCTTCTCTCCTCGGGCCGGAACGGAAATTACCGAGCCGAGGAAAGATGACATCATTTCCTTTGCTGCTGTTTAGCATACAGCAGCAAAGGAATGATTCGATTGGCCGGCGGCAATCGCGAGGGGGGGGCCACGAACGGATGGCCTCCCCCTCACCTCCGATCGCCGTGGGACAAAAGACGACCGCCTCGGGCACCGGGGGGGGGTCCGATCGGACCCCCCACCCGCGGAAGGCAAATCACGTATATGTACGTGATTTTGCCTGTCCGTGCCACCTTGCCGACGTACATCGGCAAGGTGACATCCTGCACTCTTATGCCTTAGATCAGCCCCGATTCGTATACCTCCAGTCCTCAGATTAGCCCCAATTCCTGCACCTTCACACTTCAGATCACTGTACCCCCTGCAAATCTGTCCCCCCACTGTACTACCCTGCATATCTGCCCCACCTCTGTACCCCCTGCTCATCTCTCTCACCACTGTAACCCTCTGCACATCTTCCCCACCACTGTAGCACCCTGCTCTTCTTTCCCACCACTGTAAACCCCCTGCTCATCTGCCCCACCACTGTATCTCCCTGCACATCTGTTCCATGCTGTACCCCCATGCTCTTCTGTCTCCCCGCTGAACCACCTTCTCACTCGTCCTAACACTGAATTCATCTGCCCCACCACTGTAACCCCCTTTCTCATCTGCCCCACCTCTGTTCCCTTTGCTCTTCTGCCCCACCACTGTAACCCTCTGCTCATCCCACCAGTGTACCTCCTTTCTCCTCTTCCCCACCTCTGTACCCCCCTGCTCTAATGCCCCACCTCTGTACCTCCCTGTTCTAATGCCACACCTCTGTAACCCCCTGCTCACCTGTCCCACTAATACATCTCCCTTTCACATCTGCCCCAACACTGAACCCCCCTGCTTTTCTTTTCCACCACTGTAACCCCCTTCTCATCTGGCACAACACTGAACCCCCCCTGCTCATCTGTCCCACCACTGTAACCCCCTGCTCATCTGCCCTGTCACTGTACTGTACTGTACTCTTCTGTCTCACCGCTGAACCCCCTTCTCATCTCTCCCACCACTGTACCTCCTGCACTTCTGCCCAACCACTGCACCCCCTGAATATCTGTACCCCATTCTTCTGTCTCACCTCTGTACCCCCTTCTTCTGTTTCACCTCTGTACCCCCTTTGCTCTTCTACCCCACCACTGTACCTCCTTTCTCCTCTGCCCTGCCACTGTTCCCCCCTGCACAACTGCCCCACCTCTGTACCCACCTCTTCTTCTGCCCCACCAGTGTAACCCCCTTCTCATCTGTGAACCCCCCTGCTCCTCTGTCCTACCACTGTAACTCCCTGCTCATCTGCCCCACTGCTGAATCCCCTTCTCATCTCTTCCACCACTGTACCCCCTGCACATCTCTCCTGCTCTTCTGTTTCACCGCTAACACCCCCCCCCCCCCGCTCATCTGCCCCACTGCTGCACCCTCCTACTCATCTGCTCCACTGCTGTACCCACTTCTCATCTACGATATGCGCGATATGAAGAGTGGTGCAAGGAAGCAGAGATGAGACACATCTACCTATCCTGGCACACTCATCCCCGCTGATCCACCTCTCCTATCCAGCCCACGTGCTTGTATGTGATGTCGCATACAAGCTTCTGGAATGGATGCGCAATGATGAGCTCAGGTCAGGGGCATTTTCTGACAGCAGTGGGCCTGTATGCAAGATCGAGCCCCCGTAGCTGAGAAAATGTGCGGGGCCGAGCACCGCAGCAAAATTAGGTGTGGTTTTCATTGCGCTGAATATTGGCTGGGGCTTAAAGGGACACAGAGTGCAGGGGTTCAGTAGTAAGTGATGCAAAGTTCGGGGGTCAGGTGTAAGTGGCGCAGAGTTCAGAGGTTGGGAGTAGGTGATGTAGAAGTTGGTAGTAGTAGATGATGCAGAGCTGAGGGGTCAATAGTAAGTGACACACAAACACATAAATATAATATATATATCTATATATATCTATATATATATATATATTATAATATTATATAATTTATTTTTTTTTTTTTTCAACAAAGTTCCCAGAAGCCCAACAGTAATTCCACAAACTGTCACCTGATTGTGGTTTTCTCAATCACAATGAAATCCCTTCTTTCTGAGATTGGTAGTGGCAACAAAGCGAGTCATCTTCCTCCAGATGGTGGGTGGGGCTAGCAGGACTGTGATTGGTTTTGGCAGTGGCCAATCACAGTCGTCGTCCTCCTGGAAACAGGGACCGCCCTCCTAGCAGAACTGTACCCAATTTCTTCCCCAGCAAGAGCTGACGATCACAGCTACAACAAAGTTAGATAACCAATCAATGTTCCCCACAGTGCCTTCCTCCCAGTGCAGGTGTGGCATGGGTGAATTGTGAGATGGAATGCATTAGCATCTCACTCATCTGCACTGCTCTGCTGTTGGGGAGGGAGTCGGGTGCCGGCAAAAGAGGCTTTGCGTGGCGCTTGCGACACCAGTGCCAAGGGTTGCCTTCCCCTGGTTTAGAACAAAGCTTATTCATGTGTTAGAATGGCTCAGTCAAAGTCCAGACCTTAATCCAATTGAGAATCTGTAGCAAGACTTGAAAATTGCTGTTCACAGACGCTCTCCATCCAATCTGACAGAGCTTGAGCTATTTTGCAAAGAAGAATGGGCAAAAATGTAACTCTCTAAATGTGCAAAGCTGGTAGAGAAATCCCCTAAAAGACTTGCAGCTGTATCTGCAGCGAAAGGTGGTTCTACAATGCATTGGGTCCTACACTATCCATAGATTGGGAGATCCTGCTTCTCTCAGGATCTCCCAATCTATGGATAGTGTAGGACCCACTAATCATCGCATTATCCCTCTGTCCTGCTCTGCATAGTGCCTGGTGACGCTGGTCCTACATCTGCTGTATGCCTGCATCTGCTGTTCCTGCTTCAATCCGCTGCTTCAGCCATCCAGCCTAGCTCAGGTGACGCACCTGCCACACACTTCTGCAACCAACGGAAGATCTTACAGGCCCTCTTACCTCACCGCACTCTCGTGGCCACTGTCACAACACCAGTGACCCTTGAGCTGGGGCTGTACGGGAGGTCTCCCTCTACACATCAGGCTCTGCCACAAGGATTTGTCACTGGAGAAAAATCTCTCCCTCCTTATGGTGTTAGAGGCTGGGCTGCATGACTGATCGCTCCGGACGTCCGGCTGCATTGGTAATTGGACCATTCATAGAGGGACCACAGGAGAGCATTCACTAAGACCCTTAGTGATGACCCTTAATGCCTGTTACCCCCGCAGGGGTATAGGAAGCTGGTGAGTGGGGAACCATAGGGGAGCACAGAAGTCACCGGTTGATTTGAGCACAAGAGTTACCACCAGTTTGAACTGCATATAACAAAACCTTTTTGCACACAAACCTGCATGCTTGCAATCACAATTTTTTTATTTTTTTTTTTAAAAACTCTTGGTTTCAATTTTTCAGCGTTTAATATATATTTTTTCACTAATATTTTTTGGATCATTTTTTGGATTATCTTCTGGACTTTGACTAATGTTTTAGTTATCATACTGGTTTTGATATATTACACATGTGGCACAAATTGGCACACCAATGCTTTTATGTTTAATACTATAATTGAGTGGTATCACTGAATTTTATATGTTATGTTGTAGTATTTTTATTTGTTAGAGGTATCGCTTATAGTGCGTCACAGTGGATGTTCTGCACCTTGCTTACAAATTCATTTCACTTAAATAGGGAGCGCCATTCACCCCACTTTTTATTTACGTTACATTGATTAGCCCTTTCGGGGGCTTATTAGTGGAGGCTGCACACCTTCTTTTCTCTCCTAAGCGCAGAGCTCTGCTATTGTATTATATCAATAGGCTTTAGGTCTGGAGACATGTGTAGCCAGTCCATCACCTTTAACCTCAGCTTTTTTAACACGGCAGTGGTTGTCTTGGAGGTGTGTTTGGGTTCGTTATCATGTTAGAATACTGCCCTGCGGCCCAGTCTCTGACGGGGAAGGGATCATGCTCTGCTTCAGTATGTGTCAGTACATGTTGGCATTCATGGTTCCCTCAATGAACTGTAGCTCCCCTTTGTCAGCAGCACTCATGCAGCCCCAGACTATGACACTCCCACCACCATGCTTGACTTTAGGCAAGACACACTTGTCTTTGTACTCCTCATCTGGTTGCCGCCACACACGCTTGACACCATCTGAACCAAATGAGTTTATCTTGGTCTCATTAGACCACAGGACATGGTTCCAGTAATCTGTGTCCTTAGTCTTCTTGTCTTCAGAAAACTGTTTGTGGGCTTTCATGTGCATCATCTTTAGAAGAGGCTTCCTTCTGGGACGACAGCCATGCAGACCAATTTGATGCAGTGTGCGGCATATGATCTGAGCACTGACAGGCTGACCCCCCCCACCCCTTCAACCTCTGCAGCAATGCTGGCAGCACTCATATGTCTATTTCCCAAAGACAACCTCTGGATATGATGCTGAGCACGTGCACTTAACTTCCTTGGTCAACCATGGCGAGGCCTGTTCTTAGTGAAACCTGTCCTGCTAAACCGCTGTATGGTCTTGGCCACTGTGCTGCAGTTCAGTTTCAGGGTCTTGCCAATCTTCTTCTAGCCTAGGCCATCTTTATGTAGAGCAACAATTCTTTTTTTCCAGATCCTCAGAGAGTTCTTTGCCATGAGGTGCCATGTTGAACTTCCAGTGACCAGTATGAGAGAGTGAGAGTGATAACACCAAATCTATCACACCTGCTCCCCAGTCACACCTGAGACCTTGTAACACTAACGAGTCACATGACACCAGGGAGGGAAAATGGCTAATTGGGCCCAATTTGGACATTTTCACTTAGGGGGTGTACTCACTTTTGTTCCCAGCGGTTTAGACATTAATGGCTGTGTGTTGAGTTATTTTGAGGGGACAGCAAATTTACACTGTTATACAAGCTGTACACTCACTACTTTACATTGTAGCAAAGTGTCATTTCTTCAGTGTTGTCACATGAAAAGATATAATAAAATATTTACAAAAATGTGAGGGGTGTACTCACTTTTGTGAACTACTGTCTGTGTCTGTCTGTATGTGTGTGCATATATATATATATATATATATATATATATATATATATATATATATACACATGTGTATGTATGTCTGTGTGTATATATACACTTTTGTGTTTGCCCCTATTTATCATGAGCTCAACGCAAAGATCTACGACTTTTTCTATATACACAATAGGCCTATTTCTCTCAAATATTGTTCACAAATCTGTCTAAATCTGTGTTAGTGAGCACTTTTCCTTTGCAGAGATAATCCATCCACCTCACGGGTGTGGCATATCAAGATGTTGATTAGACAGCATGATTATTGCACAGGTGTGCCTTAGGCTGGCCTCAATAAAAGGCCACTCTGAGGCCGGGTTCACACTAGTGCGACAAAAGCTCCGACATTGGGAGCTCATGTCGCATGACGTGTGAAAATCAAAGGTTTCCCTATGGGAGCCGTCTAAACTAGTCTGACTTTGAAAATGCTCCCTGTACTTCTTTGGTCCGACTTTGATCCTACTTCAGCTGATTGACTATCATTGAAGTCAGATCAAAGTCGGATCGCCATCTCGCATGATCCGACTTTGGCATGCGACTTGTGCTCAGATGATCTTGAGGGGGAACGCCACGCCAAATTTTAAATAGAAAACCAGCATGGGTTCCCCCTCCAAGAGCATACCAGGCCCTTGGGTCTTGTGGAAAAAACGGCGTGGGGGTCCCCCCCAAAATCCATACCAGACCCTTATCCGAGCACGCAGTTCGTCGTCCTCATAGGGGTCTCGACCTGACTGCATTTCGCCATCGTAACCGACTCGAGTGGGCAAATGCTCACATTTGATGGCGTCTGGCACTTTGGATAGGTGTTCTCTTCATGGATGAATCCTAGTTTTCACTGTACACTGGCAGACAGCGTGTATGGCTTTGTGTGGGTGAGCAGTTTACTGATGTCAATGTTGTGGCTCAAGTGGCCCATGGTGGCGGTGGGCTTATGGTATGGGCCGGCATATGCTATGGACAACTAACACAGGTGCATTTTATTGATGGCATTTTGAGATACCGTGACGAGATCCTGAGGCCCATTGTTGTGCCGTTCATCCTCGACCATCACCTCATGTTGCAGCATGATAATGCACGGCCCCATCTTGCAAGGATCTGTACACAATTTCTGGAAGCTGAAAACATCCCAGTTCTTGCATGGCCAGCATACTTACCGGACATGTCACCCATTAAGCATGTTTGGGATGCTCTAGATCGGCGTATACGACAGCGTGTTCCAGTTCCTGTCAATATCCAGCAACTTTGCACAGCCATTGAAAAGGAATGGACCAACATTCCACAGGCCACATATCGACAACCTTATCAACTCTATGCGAAGGAGATGTGCTGCACTGCGTGGGGCAAATGGTGGTCACACCAGATACTGACTGGTTTTTGGACCCCCTGAATACAGTAAAACTGCACATTTTAGGGTGGCCTTTTATTGTGGCCAGTCTAAGGCACACCTGTGCAATAATCATGCTGTCTAATCAGCATTTTGATATGCCACACCTGTGAGGTGGATGGATTATCTCGGCAAAGGAGAATTGCTTACTAACACAGATTTGGACAGATTTGTGAATAATATTTGAGAGAAATAGGCCTTTTGTGTACATAGAAAAAGTCGTAGATCTTTGAGTTCAGCTCATGATAAATAGGGGCAAACAAAAGTTTTGCGTTTTTATAGTTTTGCTGAGTGTGTGCGTATATATATGTATGTGTGTGTGTGTGTGTATATATATATATATATATATATATATATATATATATATATATATACTTTGGAGGCAATTGCCATAATTCTTTTACAACATACTGTCATAGTATCTTTTATTATTCAATAATGTGAGCACCCCTGCAAAAGTTGAAATGCTAGATTATAAACATGCTAAGTGTTAAAATACCTGTAATCTGTCGGAGAAATATCTGTATTTTTTTTTTTGTTGGAGAAATAGTTTACAAGTGTTAGAACATTCTTTGAGTTCTCATTTCCTTTTAAACACGGGTGCATTGTATTGTCTTTTAATAGTTGGTAATGTATGCATTAGCTATACTCTCATGATAAGATAATGGACTTGGAATATGCTTGAATGTTCTTTAAGTTGAAAACAGATTATGTCCTTCTCTTCTAAAGTGTCTCCATTAATTTCCTTGTGCTTCCAACTGAGTAGCTTCTGGAAGTGTGGAAGGGCAGAACTATACTTTTAAGCGCATCATAATAAAGTTTACACTAGTGTAGCCCCTTGATACCACCTTTATTGATATACTTCGGATTAGTATTAGACTTTCCTTTTATAAAAAGGCCTTCCCATCAGTGTCTCCAATGTTATTGGTATGCCTTACCTTGGGGCCTGATTTGTATTCTCAAATGAAGCAGTTTTTTCTTTAAAGGGTCTTAATTCTGCCTTCTGACACACCTGAATTATTCCTAATCTTTGTGTGCTGTCTCAACACCTGCCTTACTCCATATCAACAAATGTAATATGGCAGCCTGAGCTGTAGATATAAGATACCACATGTTCAGTAGGGGTGTTGAATATAATCGCAGCATCAAGATTCAGACGTTCACAATGCTGCACTGATGCTTTGAGTCGGCCGAATCAATCTCTGATGACATCCGTGGCTCTGCGCAGTGCTCTGCTTCTCCAGCAGAAACACAAAGGCGGAGCCTGCATGGTGGATAAAGCCCCCTCCCCTTCCCTAAAGTAGAAAGTCAGCTGATGAGCTGACAGCCAGTACAGTGCAGGGGGGAGGAGCTCGAGGAGACCTGACATCAGGAAAGGCTTCACTGGAGGCACCGGAAGGGGGGAAATACACTGAGCAGCATGGAGGAGGGGGAATCGACTGACACTGAGACCTGGTGAGTGCCTGTGTCACTGATACCATCCCTCCACTACCATCACCCCTCTGCCTGATCCCATCCATCTCTCTGCCTCTGATCCCAGCATCCCTCTGCCTGATCTCATCCATTGCCTCTGATCCCATCCATCCCTCTGATCCCAGCCATTCCTCTGGCCCTGATCCCATCCATCCCTCTGATCCCAGCCATCCCTCTGCCTCTGATCCCATCCATCCCTTTGCCTCTGATCTCATCCATCCCTCTGTCACTGATCCCACCCATCCCTTTGTCACTGTTCCCACCATCCCTCTGATCCTGGAGAAAAATTGCATTTTACTGACTGCTTGAATTCTTGAATAAAACGGTTTTAACGATGCGCAATAATCGCGATGCATCATCGAATCGTGGACAGGATAATCGTAATCGAATCGTGAGACCAGTGAAGATGTGCACCCCTAATGTTCATTGCCAAATGGCCCTGGCAGCTACTCTGACCTTTTTTCAGCAGCCAATATAGGCATTTGTTCTCTATTAGTTCTAGTTTGATTTGCACGTTCAAGTGGCATACAGATGATGTGGTTTTAATGAAAAAAAAATCATCTAGGGTATTTAAAAATAGTATGTTCTGAATGTAATTTTGCGGGTTTGTTGATTTTGTTTTCTTAGATAAGCGTAAGAAAACAGACTTAAAAAAGTGGTTGTAAACTCCATTCATGAAAGTTGACCTAGGCACATATATCTGTAGTGTTTACTTATCTCTCTCCAAGGCTCTAAGAGCCGTGTCTTTCTGCTGCTTCGTTCCGCTGTTATCAGCAGAGTCACTTCTAACAAGTTCTCCGACACATGAGATAACATGAGCTGAAAATTTGTGTCGGGGAGGGAGCTTAGATTGAGATTGGCAGAGGGCTTGTATTTTCAGACTACAGCTCTGCATGTTCCTTCGTTCCTCTACCCATGTGGAGTAGGGATGTGTCCCTTTCCTCCAGTCAGCTCATACACAGTGTTAGCCCAGACTCCACACCCACTGCAGAATGAGAAAACAAGATTTCCAACACCAGCTGCACTTTCTAAAGAGTATAAAAAGGGAAAGACAGCAGATATACAAGTAAAACCTTCTTTGCTGCAGCTGCCCCCAAAGCCCCCCTTTTTCTTACCTGAGCCCATCCAATTCAGTGATGTGCACAAGTCCAGGGGCTCCAGCCGTTGTCTCTGTCCAGATTGATAGAAGCGGAAGCCATTGGCTCCCCTGCTGTCTTTCAAATCCAGTTCCGTGGGGTCGGGGCCGAGTCCCACTGTCTGTGTCATTGGAGGCAGCAGTTGGACTGGGAAGCGAGCCTGCACAGGTGCCCCCATGGAAAGCGGCTTTCCGTGGGGGGCACCCAATGAAGGGGAGGAGTTAGGAGCGCCATCGGGGCACCCCAGAAAAGAAGGATCGGGGTTGCTCCATGCAAAACCCTTGCATAGAGCAGGTAAGTACAACACGTTTGTTATTTTTATTTTTTTTAAAAAGCAAACCTTTATAATCTCTTTAAAGTGATTGTAAATGATCACCTTGTAAAACAACAAATTCAGTTTAAAAATGAAAAGAAAGGCAGAACATTTGTGTATAGATATAAAAATGATAATATAAACACCTTTTTTCCTTTTTTTTTTTTTTTTTTTTTAACTATAAGTGATCACATATTTCTGTTCTCAGCTGCATAAGAGCTAAGGGGAGGAGAAGCAGCAGCACACTGAGCTTCCCAGTAAATGACTGTGCAACGGGGGCGTGCCAGAACAAGTCTGATCATTGGAGGAGAGCACACTTTCTCCTGCTTAGTGTGGTCAGTTTTTATTAGGAAAGCAGAAGGACTAGCAGGAACACCAGGGGTTTCAAATAAAAGAAGCAATATAAAGAAAACAGGATACTTTGTCATACAAGTACATGGGACAGCAGGCACTTATCAGGAATATGAAGTTTTGGGGTAACAAATGCCTTAAGTATAGAAAAGATGACAAGAAGTCTTATGGTGGCAATGAGCAAAAAGATAACAGTGATTGTCTTCATATAGTGCCACATCCTAAGACGTAGAAAAAAATTCCCCTTTGTGTTGGACTTTTTAGGAACTTGACCCTTATCACAATAGTAAAAGTAATAAAGTAATCTTATTCATAACAAATTGATTTAAAAACAATGGCATGGAATGTACATAACTAGAGGCAACTAAGAATACATCAACTGTAACATGATTGACAGTGCAAAGAAGATATTCTTTACCTGACGCGTTTCAGAGTCTATTTTACCTACATCAGGGGTAGAGAAGATATCATTTCTAATCACTTCAATAGTGTATACGTGCCCATTCCATGTAAGATAAAAACGAAAACACTAATGGTGTCAAAGAGGGTGTGAAACATAACTTTCCCAACTGCACCTCCTTCTAGCAACACTAGCAAGAAGAAAATAGAGCAAAAAAACAGAGGGTAGGGGGACAAATTTGCATATAAAACTCACCTGCTCCTTCGACTCTGGTCCCCTGACCTCCAGATACCCGCTTGAATGAATAGTGAAGACAGGTTTTTCATTCTTCAAAGGTTTCAGCCTTCAAGTTGTATTCTGTACATTTCATTCAGGCTGGGTTCACACATATACGGCCGCGGGTTCGAGCCTGGGGCCCGGTGTGTGACTGTTCACCAGTTCAGGTGCAATTCAGATCCAAGAGCCTGAATTTGCAACTGACCTGGACCCAAACACGCACAGGACCTTTTTTCAATCCGGACCGCGGCCGCTCCCCCAACGTGTGTGAACCCAGCCTTAGGGTTCTCACATCCTTTCAAGTAGTTCTTTATCACAACCTATGCTAGCTAATTTTTCATGGATTTTAGAGTTATTTAATGCTTTAAAATGTGAATGAAAGTTTAAAGGGTATTTTTTAGTGCATTCATATTTTGAGTTATTATTGCAGTGCTTACTTTAAAGTAATTTAAAGTGTACAGAATGGTGCCAGGTTGCCATATTGCATTGGATTTTACAGAAAACTACAGCGGCTGCAGATTGAAAAGGAAATGTTATTTTTATTAACATGAAATTACAATATGGCTCGTGTAGCAATTGTATATATATTCTTTTTTATTTGCTGTTTTGTTTCCACCTAAGTCTGTTTGTATATGTACTGCATAAGAGTGCATGTGTGCCTTTTTAATGACTCGGCGGTGCAGTTATTTTATACGGATGGCGTAGTATGATTTCTGTCAATGCTGAGTGAACGCAAAAATAGTCCTTTCCAGGAGACTGTACAGCATCTGGTATAATCCAAAGGAGAACACCCTGCACTTGCCTCTGTCATTGTCAGTTCTGATGCTTGGACAGATAATTTAAATGTAATCCAGTTTGTAAAACTTCTACAGATATGTTGATTTATGGCCATAGTGGGAGTAATTGAATCATCACTTCATTGCCATTACAGAGGGAGCCTGCCTTGCTTTGTAACACTCGGGTTTGTTTTGATTAAAGAGGATTCAGCCAGGGAATGTAGAGTACTGACAGATGTTTTGCTTGGGTAATATATGGATAGAAATAAATAAGGATATTGTGCTGTTAATACAAGAATAATTGTCAGGCAGAGACTTGTACAGCTGCAAAAGGAAAACTAGCTGTGCTAAAAAATAAATCTAGTGTATTCTGACCTGTTTTTCTTGTTATATGTGCGCATGTGTACACGTTACAAAAAAAAAAGGTCCGAATAAACAAGACTTGATTTGATACATATTGGTTCTATGGCTGTGCATGTTTCTATCTGGCAGCACAACTTTTAATCCCGTACTTATGCAAAGCAGTGTTGCCAACCGTCAGTTGTTTTACTGGCACCCAGTTAAAAAGGGTCATTTTACCCATCACTGGCAGGAGTAAAGGTTGCCAGTAAAAAATATGGCTGTGACGTCGGCTTGGAACTGCGCATGCAGAGTTCCGGTCTGGAGCCAACCGAGACTATCCAAGTGCCTGCTACAGTGTGTTTGGGTGGTACCGGTGGTGGGGGGGGCAGGTGTGGTGGAGGCTGTGCCTGAGCGTGTCGTGTGATGTCACGGTGCACGGAAGCTGAGCGAAGTGGCCAGAGCCTTGTCTACGGGTCTGTGGGACGGGAGCAAGGCAAGCCAGGAGTGGGACTGTCCGTGCTGTTTGTACTGGAGTGGACTGAAGGGACCACCTGGCGTGGAGAGAGACTGTCACTGTGACTCAGTAGGGAACGTGTCGGTGAGGTGTCATCCTCATCCGTGCTGCAGCACACTGCTGTCAGTGTCACTGTGAGAGTCACTTTTATATGTGTGTGCGTGCCTGCCCATTCTAATTTCTTACCCTTCTGAGTCCTGTCCAGAGCTACTTACTTATTATATCAAAAATAAAATAAGGAATATGTTCTAGGAGGAGGAGTTTTAATTTTTTGGGGTTAACAAATGCTTAAATATCTACCTTAAATCACTTTGCTAATTGCATTTTGTACTTGTTTGCATTTAAAACTCTAATTTTGTAACTTTTGGAAATGCCAGTAAATTTTGGATGTTGTGTCAGTAAATTTCAATCTGGTAGGTTGGTAACACTGATGCAAAGCTCTTGATGCAAATAAACTAAAGCAGGCCATACTCGGTCGAATTTCGAACAAATTTTCTTCAAAATCAGAAAGTTTTTTTTTTTTTGTGATCTGATGATGCCACTATTGATTTTCGAAATTCGGCCGACCAAGCCTTCAATTTCACCGCATGTTGCTACAGAAAAGAATTTTCGTGGCCGGGAATCTTCTTTTCTCTCCGTAAATTTTCTTTTCTTATTACATTTCTCGCACGATTCTCCCATCATTGATTAGAAAATCGTTAGTTTTTCTAAAAATTTCCAACATGTCCGATTCCACAAATTTGATTGCCGCACAAAAATCGCCCGTTGTTGCAGCCCACTAATGGTGCGAAATTCATACGAAAATTCTTTCATACGATTTTCTAAAGAAAGTTCTTACGATATTCGAACCGTGTATGGCAGGCATAAGACAGGAGTGTCCAACCTTTTGACCTTCCTGGACCACATTGGAAGAAGAATAATAGGCAGACAGCTATACAGGTAGAGGGCCTTTAAGCTGGATGCAACAACTGTCGTCGTAGAACTGCTGTCTCCTATGGCAACTCCTCACGCATCTCAAAGTATCCTACTGTAGATCTTCACTCAATGAGCTCCCGGACTTTCACGAGACTTCAAGATCTCAGTCGTCACTGGATCGCCTAAGCTCTTCTTCAGCCATACCCGCTGTATATTCCTCAAGCGTCTCCCCTGCTACCCTGCTAGATCCCTGGCTTGGCACTCTGCTGAAGTTTTCCCACTTCTTTACCGTCCCCGGCTGGTGAAAAGGCTGCTCTGGTACTTCTCCAGACTTCCATACGCTGGCCTCTGATAACAGGAATGGCTGTCCCTTGCTGGTGACTATTCCCCCCTTCTGGCCTTGATCATCACTTGCCCCTGGCGACAGGAGTGGTCGTCCCTTGTGGCAACTGCTTCTCCGCCACTGCTGGCAATGATCCAGTTCCCCGTCTCGTGGAACCTCTGCAACTTGATTGGGCTTCCAGCAGGCCAAGGGACTAAAGAAACCCTCCTGCCAATTGGCTGAGACAACCCATCCACTCCTACTCTGAATTCACTATGCCACCTAGCGACAGAAGAGAGAGGTGCATCAAATCCAGGGTTAGGGAAAAGTCAGTGAATCCCCTATCAATCAGCCAGGCTAGCTACCACCTAGCAAGCTAAATGTGTTTGCTACCCTGCCTACTACCAGGGTGCTACATACAGTGGGGAAGGAAAGTATTCAGACCCCCTTAAATTTTTCACTCTTTGTTATATTGCAGCCATTTGCTAAAATCATTTAAGTTCATTTTTTTCCTCATTAATGTACACACAGCACCCCATATTGACAGAAAAACACAGAATTGTTGACATTTTTGCAGATTTATTAAAAAAGAAAAACTGAAATATCACATGGTCCTAAGTATTCAGACCCTTTGCTGTGACAATCATATATTTAACTTAGGTGCTGTCCATTTCTTCTGATCATCCTTGAGATGGTTCTACACCTTCATTTGAGTCCAGCTGTGTTTGATTATACTGATTGCACTTGGTTAGGAAAGCCACACACCTGTGTATATAAGACCTTACAGCTCACAGTGCATGTCAGAGCAAATGAGAATCATGAGTTCAAAGGAACTGTCTGAAGAGCTCAGAGACAGAATTGTAGCAAGGCACAGATCTGGCCAAGGTTACAAAAAATTTCTGCTGCACTTAAGGTTCCTAAGAGCAGAGTGTCCTCCATAATGCTTAAATGGAAGACGTTTGGGACGACCAGAACCCTTCATAGAGCTGGCTGTCTGGCCAAACTGAGCTATCAGGGGAGAAGAGCCTTAGTGAGAGAGGTAAAGAAAAACCCAAAGATCACTGTGCCTGAGCTCCAGAGATGCAGTTGGGAGATGGGAGAAAGTTGTATAAAGTCAACCGTCACTGCAGCCCTCCACCAGTCGGGGCTTTATGGCAGAGTGGCCTGACGGAAGCCTCTTCTCAGTGCAAGACACATAAAAGCCCGCATGGAGTTTGCTAAAAAAAAAAAAAAAACACCCGAAGGACTCCAAAATGGTGAGAAATAAGATTCTCTGGTCTGATGAGACCAAGATAGAACTTTTTGGCCTTAATTCTAAGCGGTATGTGTGGAGAAAACCAGGCACTGCTCATCACCTGTCCAATACAGACCCAACAGTGAAGCATGGTGGTGGCAGCATCATGCTGTGGGGGTGTTTTTCAGCTGCAGGGACAGGACAACTGGTTGCAATCGAGGGAAAGATGAATGCGGCCAAGTACAGGGATATCCTGGATGAAAACCTTCTCCATAGTGCTCAGGATCTCAGACTGGGCCGAAGGTTTACCTTCCAACAAGACAATGACCCTAAGCACACAGCTAAAATAACGAAGGAGTGGCTTCACAACAACTCCGTGACTGTTCTTGAATGGCCCAGCCAGAGCCCTGACTTAAACCCAATTGAGCATCTCTGGAGAGACCTAAAAATGGCTGTCCACCATCGTTTACCATCCAACCTGAAAGAACTGGAGAGGATCTACAAGGAGGAATGGCAGAGGATGCCCAAATCCAGGTGTGAAAAACTTGTTGCATCTTTCCCAAAAAGACTCATGGTTGTATTGGATCAAAAGGGTGCTTCTACTAAATACTGAGCAAAGGGTCTGAATACTTAGGACCATGTGATATTTCAGTTTTTCTTTTTTAATAGATCTGAAAAATGTCAATAATTCTGTGTTTTTCTGTCAATATGGGGTGCTGTGTGTAGAAATGGAGAAAAAAAATGAATGGAGAAGAGTGAAAAATTTAAGGGGGACTGAATACATTCCATCCCCACTGTATATATTTAGTATTCTAAAAATAAAAGAGGGCAAAATAAAACTAGTGCAATATTTGACACGGTTTTTGATAAACTAACGCACCAATATATGGTTTGATGGATGTAGTAGCAATTCTCAATAAATTCTCAAGGTGCTCATCACATATCACATATTACATAGAAACATAGAAAAATGATGGCAGAAAAAAGACAGAGTGGTCCATCGAGTCTGCCATTTTTTAATTTTTTTTTATTTTATACAATTCATTTTTATTTTTTTTTTTGTCTTTTTTTTTTCTCTGAGCATAGATCTATGTTTGTCCTAAGCAAGTTTTAAACTATTTACTGTTGACTGACTCATTACCTCTCCTGGAAGTTTATTCCAAGCTTCAACTTTTTTTGGTTCTAATTTTGCCCTTTGTGTGCTTTATCCTTGCATGCGCCCTAAACCCAGAAGCCCAGAATAATTATTTGATCCTCTGCAGATTTTGTAAGTTTGGCCACTTACAAAGAAATGAAGGGTTTGTACTTTTTATCATAGGTGTATTTTAGATAGAGATAGAACATCAACCAAAAATCCAGAAAAAAACATGATACAAATGTTATAAATTGAGTTGCAGTTCAGTGAGTAAAATAAGTATTTGATTCCCAAGCAAAACATGACTTAGTACTTGGTGGAGAAACCCTTAGTGACAAGCACAAAGGTAAGACGTTTCTTGTAGTTGGTTACCAGGTTCACAAACATCTCAGGAGGGATTTTGGTCCAATCTTTAAAGATCTTTTCTAAATCCTTAAAGTGGATGTAAACCTGATTCATGAAATCTGACCTAAGCATATATATCTGTTGTGTTTTCTTACCTCTCTCCAAAGCACTAAGTCCTGTGTGTTTCTGCTGTTGTGTCACTTTGTTATTGGCATGATAACTTCTGACAAGTTCTCTGTCAACCAAGATAAAACCAGCCTGAAATTTGTTTTGAGGGAGGGGTTGCTATAAATAGATTAGCAGAGAGCTTGTCTTGTCACATCACAGCTCTGCACCTTACTTCCTTCCTTTGCCTATGTGGTGTGGGGGTGTGTGCCTTTCCTTAAATCAGCTGAACAGGAAGGGCACTTTCACACTGAGACATCGGCGGCAAAGCGGCGCTATTTTTAGCAGCACTTTACCGTCTTTTTAGCAGCGATTTTCGGCCTCTGGCAGGGCGCATTTAACCCCCCGCAAGTAGCCGCAAAAGGGTTAAAAACGCGCCCCCCCCCCCCCCCCCCCCCAGCACCGTTGCCGAAGCGCTTTGCAGGCGCTTCGGCGGCACTGCCCATTCATTTCAATGCGCGGGGCCACTTTAGGAGCAGTGTATACACCGCTCCTAAAGCACCCAAAGATGCTGCTCGCAGGACTTTTTCTAGCGACCCGCAAGCGCACCACTCCAGTGTGAAAGCACTAGGGCTTTCACACTGGAGTGACAGGAGAGGCGCTTTGCAAATGCTATTTTTAGCGCTAAAACGCCTGTAAAGTGCCTCAGTGTGAAAGTAGCCGAAGAGAAAATGTCTAACACCATGTGCACTTTCTATAGAATATATAAAGCTCCAGACAGCGGATATACATGTAAAACTTATGTAGGGAGATTTGTTTCATCCCTGTGTATCATCTGCGGCTGTTCACTTCACTGGGTATAAGTGAGGGTTTACATCCACTTTAGGGTTTTTGGCTGTGGCTTGGCAACTCGAAGTTTCAGCGCCCTCCATACATTTTCTATAGGATTAAGGTCTGGAAACTGGCTAGGCCACTCCATGACCTTAATGTGCTTCTTCTTGAGCCACTCCTTTGTTGCATTGGCGGTATGTTTTGGGTCCTTGTCATGCTGGAAGACCTGTCTTCAGTGTTATGGCTGAGGGAAGAAGGTTCTCATCCAAGATTTTACAATACATGGCTCTGTCCATTGGCCTCTCAATGCAGCAAAGTTGGCTTGTATCTTTTAACAGAGAAGCAGCCCCAAAGCATAATGTTTCTACCTCCATGACTGACTGTAGTGATGGTGTTCTTCTAGTCATAGTCAGCATTTTTCTTCCCCCAAACATGACAAGTTGAGTTAACGCCAAAGAGCTGAATTTTGGTCTCATCCCCAATCTCCCTTTCTCCCAATCGTTCGCTGAATCATTTTGATGTTTATTGGCAAACTGCAGATGGGCCTGTACATGTACCTTCTTAAGACCCCTTTCACACTGGGGCGGTTTGCAGGCGGTATGGCGCTAAAAATACCGCCTGCAAACCGCCCCTAAACAGCCTCCGCTGTTTGTTCAGTGTGAAAGCCCGAGGGCTTTCACACTGAAGCAGTGCGCTGGCAGGACGGTGAAAAAAGTCCTGCAAACCGCTTCTTTGGAGCGGTGTATTCACCGCTCCTAAACCGCTCCTGCCCATTGAAATCAATGGGACAGCGCGGCTATACCGCGGCTATAGCCGCGCTGTACGATTTTAACCCTTTTTCGGCCGCCAGCGGGGGTTAAAACCGCACCGCTAGTGGCCGAATACCGCTGCAAGAACGACGGTACAGCAGCGCTAAAAATAGCGCTGTTGTACCGCCGACGCCCCCACCTCCCCAGTGTGAAAGGGGCCTTAAGGAGGGGGATCTTGCAGGTGCTGCAGGATTTCAACCCATGGTGGCGTATTGGGTTACCAATGGTTTGTTTTGGTGACTGTGATCCCAAATGTGATGTGATGTCTTGAGATTGTTCACAAGCTCCACCCATGTAATTCTGGGCTGATCCCTCACTTTTCTCATGATTATCCTTACCCCATAAGGTGAAATCTTGCATGGAGATCCAGACCGAGGGCAATTGATGGTTATTTTGTATCAATTCAATTTGGAAATAATCGCTCCAACAGTTGTCCCCTTCTCACCAAACCTCTTGCTGATGATCTTGTAGCCAAATCCAGCCTTGTGCAGGTCTACAATCTTGTCCCTGATGTCCTTTGACAGCTCTTTGGCTTGCTCATGACGGTGAGGTTTGAATTGAAGAAAGAGATTATGTGGGCAGGTGTCTTTTATACACTTAACCACTTGCCGACCGCCTCACGCATATATACGTGAGCAGAGCGGCACGGGCAGGCAAAATCACGTACCTGGTACGTGATTGCCTTTCCGCGGGCGGGGGGTCCGATCGGACCCCCCCCCCCCCCCGCTGCCATCGGCGGTCGGCGTTTGGTTGGAAGCGATGAGAGACGAGGGGGAGACCATCCGATCGTGGCCCCCCCCCTCGCGATCGCTCCCAGCCAATGAGAAACATCCCCTGCCTCTGTATAGTACACAGAGGCAGAGGATGTGATGTCATCTCTCCTTGGCTGGCCAGTTTCCGTTCCAGCGCCGAGGAGAGATGACATGTAAGTGCACCAACACTCACACACAACACAGTAGAACATGCCAGGCACACTAAACACCCCCGATCCCCCCCCCGATCCCCCCCCCCCCCCTGTCACAAACTGACACCAAGCAGGTTTTTTTTTTTTTTTTTTTTTTTCCTGATTACTGCATAGTGTCAGTTTGTGACAGTTAGCAGTGGTAGGACAGTTAGTATTAGCCCCCTGTAGGTCTAGGATACCCCCCTAACCCCCCCTAATAAAGTTTTAACCCCTTGATCACCCCCTGTCGCCAGTGTCGCTAAGCGATCATTTTTCTGATCGCTGTATTAGTGTCGATGGTGACGCTAGTTAGGAACGTAAATATTTAGGTTCGCTGTCAGCATTTTATAGCGACAGGGACCCCCATATACTATCTAATAAATGTTTTAACCCCTTGATTGCCCCCTAGTTAACCCTTTCACCACTGATCACCGTATAACTGTTACGAGTGACGCTGGTTAGTTTGTTTATTTTATATAGTGTCAGGGCACCCGCCGTTTATTACCGAATAAAGGTTTAGCCCCCTGATCGCCCGGCGGTGATATGCGTCGCCCCAGGCAGCGTCAGATTAGCGCCAGTACCGCGAACACCCACGCACGCACCGTACACGCCCCGTACACCTCCCTTAGTGGTATAGTATCTGAACGCATCAATATCTGATCCGATCAGATCTATACTAGCGTCCCCAGCAGTTTAGGGTTCCCAAAAACGCAGTGTTAGCGGGATCAGCCCAGATACCTGCTAGCACCTGCGTTTTGCCCCTCCGCCCGGCCCAGCCCAGCCCACCCAAGTGCAGTATCAATCGATCACTGTCACTTACAAAACACTAAACGCATAACTGCAGCATTCGCAGAGTCAGGACTGATCACTGTGATCGCTAACAGTTTTTTTGGTAGCATTTTGGTGAACTGGCAAGCACCAGCCCCAGGCAGCGTCAGGTTACGCCAGTACCGCTAACACCCACACACGCAGCATACGCCTCCCTTAGTGGTATAGTATCTGATCGGATCAATATCTGATCCGATCAGATCTATACTAGCGTCCCCAGCAGTTTAGGGTTCCCAAAAACGCAGTGTTAGTGGGATCAGCCCAGATACCTGCTAGCACCTGCGTTTTGCCCCCCGGCCCAGCCCAGCCCACCCAAGTGCAGTATCGATCGATCACTGTCACTTTTTTTGGTAGCGTTTTGGTGAACTGGCAAGCGCCAGCGGCCTAGTACACCCCGGTCGTAGTCAAACCAGCACTGCAGTAACACTTGGTGACGTGGCGAGTCCCATAAGTGCAGTTCAAGCTGGTGAGGTGGCAAGCACAAGTAGTGTCCCGTTGCCACCAAAAAGACAAACATAGGCCTGTCGTGCCCATAGTGCCCTTCCTGCTGCATTCGCCAATCCTAATTTGTGAACCCACCGCTTCTGCAGCGCCCGTACTTCCCCCATTCACATCCCCAACCAAATGCAGTCGGCTGCATGAGAGGCATTTATATGTCCTCCCGAGTACCCCTACCCAACGAACCCCCCCAAAAAAGATGTGTCTGCAGCAAGCGCGGATATAGACGTGACACCCGCTATTATTGTCCCTCCTGTCCTGATAATCCTGGTCTTTGCATTGGTGAATGTTTTGAACGCTACCATTCACTAGTTGAGTATTAGCGTAGGGTACAGCATTGCACTGACTAGGCACACTTTCACAGGGTCTCCCAAGATGCCATCGCATTTTGAGAGACCCGAACCTGGAACCGGTTACAGTTATAAAAGTTACAGTTACAAAAAAAAAGTGTAAAAAAAAAAAAAAACACAAACAAAAATAAAAAAAAATAGTTGTCGTTTTATTGTTCTCTCTCTCTCTATTCTCTCTCTCTCTATTGTTCTGCTCTTTTTTACTGTATTCTATTCTGCAATGTTTTATTGTTATTATGTTTTATCATGTTTGCTTTTCAGGTATGCAATTTTTTATACTTTACCGTTTACTGTGCTTTATTGTTAACCATTTTTTTTGTCTTCAGGTACGCCATTCACGACTTTGAGTGGTTATACCAGAATGATGCCTGCAGGTTTAGGTATCATCTTGGTATCATTCTTTTTAGCCAGCGGTCGGCTTTCATGTAAAAGCAATCCTAGTGGCTAATTAGCCTCTAGACTGCTTTTACAAGCAGTGGGAGGGAATGCCCCCCCCCCATCGTCTTCCGTGTTTTTCTCTGGCTCTCCTGTCTCAACAGGGAACCTGAGAATGCAGCCGGTGATTCAGCCAGCTGACCATAGAGCTGATCAGAGACCAGAGTGGCTCCAAACATCTCTATGGCCTAAGAAACCGGAAGCTACAAGCATTTTATGACTTAGATTTCGCCGGATGTAAACAGCGCCATTGGGAAATTGGGAAAGCATTTTATCACACCGATCTTGGTGTGGTCAGATGCTTTGAGGGCAGAGGAGAGATCTAGGGTCTAATAGACCCCAATTTTTTCAAAAAAGAGTACCTGTCACTACCTATTGCTATCATAGGGGATATTTACATTCCCTGAGATAACAATAAAAATGATTTAAAAAAAAAAAATTAAAGGAACAGTTTAAAAATAAGATAAAAAAGCAAAAAAATAATAAATTAAAAAAAAAAAAAAAAAAAGCACCCCTGTCCCCCCTGCTCTCGCACTAAGGCGAACGCAAGCGTCGGTCTGGCGTCAAATGTAAACAGCAATTGCACTATGCATGTGAGGTATCACCGCGAAGGTCAGATCGCGGGCAGTAATTTTAGCAGTAGACCTCCTCTGTAAATCTAAAGTGGTAACCTGTAAAGGCTTTTAAAGGCTTTTAAAAATGTATTAATTTTGTTGCCACTGCACGTTTGTGCGCAATTTTAAAGCATGTCATGTTTGGTATCCATGTACTCGGCCTAAGATCATCTTTTTTATTTCATCAAACATTTGGGCAATATAGTGTGTTTTAGTGCATTAAAATTTAAAAAAGTGTGTTTTTTCCACAAAAAATGCGTTTGAAAAATCACTGCGCAATTACTGTGTGAAAAAAAAAAATGAAACACCCACCATTTTAATCTGTAGGGCATTTGCTTTAAAATAATATATAATGTTTGGGGGTTCAAAGTAATTTTCTTGCAAAAAAAAATAATTTTTTCATGTAATCAAAAAGTGTCAGAAAGGGCTTTGTCTTCAAGTGGTTAGAAGAGTGGGTGATGTGTGACATAAGCTTCTAAATGTTGTGCATAAAATGCCAGGACAGTTCAAACCCCCCCAAATGACCCCATTTTGGAAAGTACACACCCCAAGCTATTTGCTGAGAGTCATGTCGAGTCCATGGAATATTTTATATTGTGACACAAGTTGCGGGAAAGAGACAAATTTTTTTTTTTTTTTTTTTTTTTTTGCACAAAGTTGTCACTAAATGTTATATTGCTCAAACATGCCATGGGGATTTGTGAAATTACACCCCAAAATAAATTCTGTTGCTTCTCCAGAGTACGGGGATACCACATGTGTGGGACTTTTTGGGAGCCTAGCCGCGTACGGGACCCCGAAAACCAAGCACCGCCTTCAGGCTTTCTAAGGCCGTAAATTTTTGATTTCACTCTTCACTGCCTATCACAGTTTCAGAGGCCATGGAATGCCCAGATGGCACAAACCCCCCCCAAATGACCCAATTTTGGAAAGTAGACACCCAAGCTATTTGCTGAGAGGTATAGTGAGTATTTTGCAGACCTGAGTTTTTGTCACAAGGTTTTGAAAATTGAAAAAAGAAAAAAAAATTTTTTTTTTCTGGTCTTTCTTCATTTTCAAAAACAAATGAGAGCTGCAAAATACTCACCATGCCTCTCAGCAAATAGCTTAGGGTGTCTACTTTCCAAAATGGGGTCATTTGGGGGGGGGTTGTGCCATCTTGGCATTTCATGGCCTTCAAAACTGTGATAGGTAGTGAGGAGTGAAATCAAAAATGTGTGCCCTTAGAAATCCTGAAGGTGGTGCTGGGTTTTCGGGGGCCCGTACGCGGCTAGGCTCCCAAAAAGCGCCACACATGTGGTATCCCCGTACTCCGGAGAAGCAGCTGAATGTATTTTGGGGTGCAATTCCACATACGCCCATGGCCTATGTGAGCAATATATCATTTAATGACAACTTTTTGTAAATTTTTTATTTATTTTTTTTTTTTTGTCATTATTCAATCACTTGGGACAAAAAAAATAAATATTCAGTGGGCTCAACATGCCTCTCAGCAATTTCCTTGGGGTGTCTACTTTCCAAAATGGGGTCATTTGGGGGGGTTTTGTACTGCCCTGCCATTTTAGCACCTCAAGAAATGACATAGGCAGTCATAAACTAAAAGCTGTGTAAATTCCAGAAAATGTACCCTAGTTTGTAGACGCTATAACTTTTGCGCAAACCAATAAATATACGTTTATTGACATTTTTTTTACCAAAGACATGTGGCCGAATACATTTTGGCCTAAATGTATGACTAAAATTTAGTTTATTGGATTTTTTTTATAACAAAAAGTAGAAAATATCATTTTTTTTCAAAATTTTCAGTCTTTTTCCGTTTATAGCGCAAAAAATAAAAACGGCAGAGGTGATCAAATACCATCAAAAGAAAGCTCTATTTGTGGGAAGAAAAGGACGCAAATTTCGTTTGGGTAGAGCATTGCATGACCGCGCAATTAGCAGTTAAAGCGACGCAGTGCCGAATTGTAAAAAGTGCTCTGGTCAGGAAGGGGGTAAATCCTTCCGGGGCTGAAGTGGTTAACGAGTTGTCCTTAGGAGCACCTTCTTAAATTGACAAGTCTAATCTGTGTACCACATACTGTAGCCAGTCTGTGAGAGGCAGAATTATTGTTGGTTGTTATTGGATCAAATACTTCTTTTACTCACTGAACTGCAACTCGCTTTATAGCATTTGTATCATGTGTTTGTTTTTTTAAGGGGATTTTTGGTTGATCTTCTGTCTCTATCATTTAAAATATACCTATGATAAAATTATAAACCCTTCATGTCTTTGTAAGTGGACAAACTTACAAAATCTACAGGGGTTTCAAATAATTATTTCCCCCACTGTATAGCTGTTTCAAGTTTATTCCTTAGATAAGGAATGAGCGTTAAAAATGAACTCCAAGTATGGATATTTTATATATAATTACATTGGTCCAGCTTGGTCCAGTGTTCCTGGACACTGCAAATCACTGAAGTAGATTGCGCTACTTCTGCAAACTCCACGTAAGTCCTGCAATGAGTGGCTGCCCTGTTACATTCTGAACACAGAAGATCAGCCGGGACGTCACCACCCTGCCTCTTCACCGCGCCCAATCAGAGAATGCTTGGCACGGGCATCAGAGAGTGCTTTGCATTTTCTGAGTGAATGCAGGGTGGCTGATCTCCTATGTACAGAATATAGCAGGGCAGCTACTCAGAGGATTTGACATCCTGTTTATCTAGTTTTGAGTGCAGAGGGAAACGTGAGGGGAAGAGCTGGCATGACGGTCAAGTTTTGTCAGTCTGCAAAGTGCAGATTATCTACATATGTCTCACAGCTGTTGATACCTTTACAATGTTTTTGTCTTCCTGCTTTTGTGTGGATGAGAATCTCAAATTGGCAACATCTCTAGTACCTTCGACTGCGAGGGATAGACCACTGAACTGTAATTGTCAGGTTACTTACCCATGAAATTCACAAAATCAGGCAGTATTGGTGAGGATGCGTCGGAGAGAGTGGATGTCATGAAGATATTAGCAAAATGGTCCCTGGTGTGCAATTAATCTTGCCTCTCCTTATGGCTTCATTTGTTTATTTTCACAAAAATTACAAATTGTTAGTTTAGGCTTTTTGTTGTTGCTGAATGATACAATGTTCAAGCCAGAATTCCCTTTGCACCAGTTGCAATTAGACATATGCAAGAAACGAAATATTCAGTCCTAAATTATCCTAGTTGTTCATGTTTACCGATGAAAGGGTCCTCTCATTGTTTACATATGTATTTTTCTTAAAGCGTACCTTCAGTCCTTTTTTCAACTTTCCATCTATTAAATCTTCTGCCCTTGTTTAAACTTTGAATAGTAGAACATTTTTTTTCTGACAGTAAATACTTTATACAGCCCACTTCCTATTTCTTGTCTGGTAAAAAGCCTATACTTATGACATCATGCACAGCTCTCTCTCTCTCACTCTCCTGGGAGTTTGCCAGGAAGGGAGGGGGGATGAGTCATTCAAAGGCCAATCAGAGCTGCAGAGCTGGAGATGTGCCTCTGTGTGTCTGTGTAAATCCAGGAAGTGAACAGGCAGAAGCTTCAGCTGCCCACAGTTAAAATGGATGCAGCCAGACTCAGTGGAGGGAGATTTCTGCAGCATATTTGGCAAGTACAGAATCACAGTATATATAAAATAATATGCAAAGTGGTTGGAGGGAAGCTTCAGAATGGCAATGTTGGCGATGTTTTTATTACAAATTCTGTGAGCAGACTGCAGTTCCTCTTTAAGTACAGAACTCTGTTATTTTAATGCTGTTCTGCGAGACCTGGAGAGGATTACCTAAGATTGCCTGCACCTTAGATTGTAAGCTCCTTGAGGGTAGGGACTGATGTGAATGTACAATGTATATGTAAAGCGCTGCGTAAATTGATGGCGCTATATAAGTACCTGAAATAAATAATAAATAAATAAATAAACATAGAAAAGTACACTCATTTTTAAATGCACACTTATTTATCATTTTTTGCAACAAACAAGTGTTGTGTGACAGTCCATGTATTTGTTTCATGTTAGTGGCATGCTGTCCCTCCATACATATTCATTTCTCCTCTCCCCCTGCAATGCTGCTTTTTGCTGTCCACCTCCTTCAAAGTATTTAGGTCAATGTTGCAATGGTATGAATCTTAGAACCGTTTATATCTTATAACATTGGGGCAAGTGCTTGATTGCTTTGGCACAGGCTATCAGGTGACTTCTGATAGACAAAGTAAATAAAGCAAAGTTCATAAGAAAACAATCAACCCATGGGCTTGCAATTTCACTAAACAGTTCTCTAAACATAATGTTTTTACCATCCAGAGGACATATACTAAACATAATGCTTTTACCGTCCAGAGGACATATACTAAACACAATGCTTTTACCATTCAGGGGACATATACTAAACACAATGCTTTTACCATCCTGGGGACATATACTAAACACAATGCTTTTACCATCCAGGGGACATATACTAAACACAATGCTTTTACCATCCTGGGGACATATACTAAACACAATGCTTTTACCATCCAGGGGACATATACTAAACACAATGCTTTTGCTGTTTCAGCTCTGTCCAGCTTTTCCCTGCAGCAGTAGATCATTGCTATAGTGACCTATTGCTGGCTGATGGCAGGCAGTGGTACATCTCTATTACAAGTGATCTGTTGCTTCACAGCTGATGAGTATGGATCAGGTCTTCAATAACCAAATTAAGATCTTCATGAAGAATAAAAGTGAAAAAATACTATATATTAAGTATCATATAATTTCCTCCCTAGATTAATAATCAGTTCCCAGTAATGATGCAAGATAACCTGGATGACATTTGTGTTTACTGCAAGAGCATCAAATGCTCACAGAAATCTAGCACAATGTCTTTGGATTTATAGCAATTACAAACCTGTGAAGAAGTCGCCATCCTCCTAATTGGTGACGTCAATAACCCGACCCGGTCTTTGCTTAATGTTATGCTAACATTTTACGCAAACCAATTTTTTTTTTCATTTGCGTGTGCCACAGTGTAGCACTGAAAGGGGATAAAGCTTGCCTTAAGTAAATTGTATACATTCACTATGAGCTTGATCATTCTACGCTCTTACATAAAAAAAATTACACTTCCATATCAGTTTAATTGTCAGGCTTTGACGGTTATATTTTGGGGTTAATATCTTGGGATGCACAAACTACATAAATATTACATTGGGGAACATGATAGAAAAACATTTTTTTCCTAACTTTTTTCTCTATTTCTTTTTTTTAAACACCCCACAAAATAAAAATATATTTATGCAAATCTCCTACCAAGTTAAAACCTTACCAAAAAGATCTATAATACATTAGGGTTGACAGCTAAAAGGTATGAGGAATAAAAACAGAGACATCTCTGAAGCAAAAATAATGCTCTGTGACCCCAGGGGACTCAAATGGTATTGCTTTTAAAGAGTATCTTTACTGAATGTTGGTTATGTGTTTCTATTCACACAGCATACTTAAATACAAAAAAAAAAAAAAAAAAAATGTTTGCCTCTTAGTTTCTAAGGAGAAGGCATTATGGCTGGTTCTAAGAATTCTTAGGGCCAGCTCACACCACATGCAGTTTAGTGTGTTTTTTTTCCTGCATCAAAAACCCATAGAAAGTAAGTTATATGGTTTTCAGTGACATCGTTCACACCAGTGCTTGTAGCTCCAGTGCATTCCAGAAAAGAAAGTAGAACATGCTGCATGTTTCCTGCACTGCACTGGACTGTACTGGAACGCTGTGTAAAACGCATCAAAAACGCACCAAAAATGCACTGGAACACACATGTCCTTATAGGTTTAGAAAAAATAGGGAGAAATATGCACTGGACCGCATCAAAAGCGCACCAAAAATGCACTGGAACACATCAAAAACATGTCAAAAACACGCATGCAGAAAAACATCTGGAACTGATTGTAAAGGTTTTTGTATTTTTTTTTAAATAAGAAACATGCCTATACTTACCTGCTCTGTGCAAGACCCCATACACACAATTAGATTTTCTGCAGATTTTTGTCTTCAGATTTACCAAAACCATGTAGTGCAAGGGCCTGCCTGATTGCATGCAAATTCAAACGCTTAAGGTTTGACCTCATAGTATATGGTTTTGGTAAATCTGAAGACAAAAATCTTTAGTGTGTATGGGGTCTAAGGGTTTTGCACAGAGCAACCCTGATCCTCCTCTTCTGGGGTGCCCCGGTGGTGCTCCTGGCTCCTCCTTTTCATCAAGTGCCCTCACGGAGAGCCGCATTCATGAGGACCCGAGACAGCGGCTGGAACTGCTGGGCTTGTGCTTTTGTCGCTGTAAAGATCGGGTTCAGGTAAGAAAAAGGGGGGCTCTGGGGGGGGCTGTTGCATGACAGAAGGTTTTTCACCTTAATGCATAGAATGCATTAAGGTGAAAAACCACAACACTTTACAACTCCTTTAACTGCTTGCCGACCAGCCGCTGCAGTTATATTGCGGCAGAATGGCTTGGCTGCGCAAATTGCCATACCACTATGGCGGTCCCTTTTTAAAGGCTATAGCAGGCACGCGCCTGCATCACCAGAGTTGATGCGCATGGCTGGCGGCCGCGATGTCTGCTGGCCACTCACTATCGCTCCACAGAGAGCCAGAACGGTGAATCTGTCAGTGTAAAAAAACAGATCCCTGTTCTGTCAGGGAAGTAGAGAGAAGATAGTCTGTTCCTAATGATTAGGAAATTGGCCTAAATTGATTAAAAAAATAGTTTTTTTACATTTTTTTTTTCAGTATATTTTGGTTATAGTGCAAAAAATAAAAACTGCAGAGGTGATCAAATAGCACCAAAAAGAAAGCTCTATTTGTGAGGAAAAAAAGGACGTCAATTTTGTTTGGGTACAGCGTCGCACGAGCGCTCAATTGTCAGTTAAAGCGATGCAGTGCTGTATCACAAAAAATGGCCTGGTCATTAACCTCCCTGGCGGTATGATTATTTCGGATTTTAGGTGCTGACAGCGGTACAATTATTTTGCATGGAAATTTATATTGTAGGTCTGTAAATCTTAACAATAACACACTTAAATCTGTCCAAACCAGAGTCTAGTAGATATCCCGGGTATGATAAAGTTCGAAACACAAAAACATAAATTATAATATAATAAATAAAAATAATTTAAAAAAATAAAAATAAATAGTAATAAAATAAATTTCCCCACGATTCACTATCGCTCAATTCTGCAAGTGTTCTAATTTACTATCGCTGTTTTCTAGCTGGTCTAAAGCCACTTTTGACGTAAAGGGACACTTTTTGGTTGCTATGGACAATCTCCAGTTTCCAGGCAGAAAGAACAGTATATATCATATAAAACTGCATGCAGGGCATGGGCCAGAGCACTGGGGACAAAAGGGATGTGAAATCATTTCATACAGTACTGTAATCTGTAAGATTACAGTACTGTATGTGTTATGATTTTGACTTTTTTTTTAATTTGCCGCCAGGCTCCGCCCCCGTGCGTCGCGCCGCTCGCAGGGAACGGAGCCTGGCACGGAGAGGCTTCGGAGGAGGACGGAGCCCTCGGACACTGCGGGGGACATCGCAGGATCCCGGGGACAAGGTAAGTAAGGAGGCACCAGGATCCTGCGATGTAATCCCGAGTGTGGCTCGGGGTTACCGCTAATGGTCCTGAATTTTAACCCCGAGCCACACTCGGGAAAACCGCCAAGGAGGCTACAGGGGTAAATCCTTCTGGGGCTGAAGTGGTTAAAGCATATTTCCACCTTTGTATTCAAATTTGAGAAAACCCCACTGTATGCCTCTCTGGCTGCATGCTTCACATAAAGTCCCAAACCTTTTTTCTTATATACCCACTGTATGTTTGTTATGTGTTCCCATTCACACAGCATAATAAATATTTCTTACCTTTTTTATATGTTTCTCAGGAGGTACATACAATGGAAGAAGCCCAGCCTCTACACCTTTAACCCTCTGTTAGGACAGACAGTGTTCAAATCTAGTATCAATTGATAATGAAACCTGCACAGTACAGACCGTTTTAATTGTGGCAGGCACAGCTGCCCTGCCTTCTCCTAAACAAAGAGAAGTAATTAGGATTTTGCCTTGCAACAACTAAAGTTGTTAATGTGTAACACTTTGAATTATGCATAGTCTCATAGTGTAACGTAAAAAAAAGAAAGCAGCTTACCTTTTTTCGATGCTATATTCTGGACCTATCAGGTCCAGAATAGGCAGGGGGCATATGACCTGAAACGTTAGAACCACCACACCATCCAGCTCCAGTGGATTTCAGCTTCTTAAAGCAGGGGTCCACCTATCTATCGTTTTTTTTTTTTTTTTTTGAGTTCATTCACAAACTTTTCTTCTCAGCATTACATACTCACATATTGTGTGTAATATGTCCGCCTGTGTCAGATTTCGTCGGAAAGAATAACTTATATTATTCACTGCAGGCGGTTTCCATCTTCATTGTGGACATTTGAAGCCCACAAGCATTTATTTCCTGGATGTGGTGAATGCTGTGCTCCCAGCATTCACCGCTCGTTCCCGTACATGCTCAGTGGCATCCTGGGAAGCCTGAGACTAGCTCCCAGGAGTCTGGGAGAGGCTAGAAACACGCCTACTCCCACGGGAGGAGAACCAGGAAGTGCAAAGAAGAATAGAAAAATAAAAGGTAATTACGGCGATTTAAATTTTTTTAAACGGCATGTCAGCATCTAGGCAAGGAAGAGAATACATACAGATATTGTTCAAAATTTGGGTGGAACCCCGCTTTAAAGGGTTTTACAGGCTGCCAGCAGCAGGGCTGGATGGTGCAATTGTCACCCGCATGAAAACGCAGGGATCTCATGCATTTCGTTTAAACGCCCAGTGTGCATGAGGCTTAATGATGCATTTGATTTTTTTCCTATACTCCTGACAGCACCTGTGTGCTTCAGTGGGGGGGGCACCTTCTGCTCTAATGGCCCGTACATACGATCTGAAAATGGTACGAAAAATAACGTTTTTGATGCGATCGTACGCTAATCTGATCGTTGGTACACAGCTTTCGATAACTGATCGTGAAATTTCATCCGATATTATCCGATGGAGCAAGCACAAAAATTTTACCAAATTGTATGATTTTTGTTTAATCAGTACAGTTGTCGTCCGAAAATACAATACAAAACATGACATCACTTCTGATTTTTCTTTATTCTGTCATATGAGAATTTTCATAACTTTAGTAACCTCTATATTTTCCATCTGAGATTAACATACAGGAATAAAAACACAGATGATCATCTGGTAATCTCATCATGTGTACGAGGCCTAATGCCCAGTACACACGATTCGAAAATCGGATGACAGATTGATGCAAGCAGAAATTGAATAGGTCGCTAAAGTTCAAAAAATCCTCGTATGACAGAATAGAAATTCAGAAGCGATGTATTGTATTATACTTTTGGGTGACAACTGTACTGATTAAACGAAAATTCCATTTCACACTACAGTTACACAAAAAAGTTACAGCAACATTTTTTCTTTTTTGATAAAGATTTTAAATGAATAAATAAAGATGATCATTGTAAGCACCCCTGTTGGTGTTAAATCTTTTTTCTCAAACTGCTACATTTGCAGGAGACTTTGTTCTGTGGAAAACAGACTTACATGCTGGAACACCAGATGAAAATAACGGAAAGAAAGCTAGTGCACACTAGGGGGTTTTTTTAAGCTCCTGGAAACTGTTATTAGCATTTTTGTCTGCTCTTACAAGTTAAATAATGTTACCCTGTGTGTGTTTTTGAGCTTCAGCTTCTAGAAGCAGAAAAAAAAAAACTTTTTGTAGAGTTTCTTCTGCGTTTTTTCCAGAAGAAAAATATGCCGAATGATGCTACTAACAGCTTTTTTTTTTTTTTTTTTTAGCTTTTTTTCTTTTTTTTTTTCCTTGTATTGCAAAAACGCCAATAAAATGCTAATGCTTGAATATTGCCTTCGATTATATGCTTGACAAATCAGCACAAAGCAATTCCAAACTCAAGCGACCCCCCCAAGCAGAGCTTCGTATTGCTCAGCTTCTACACTCCCTAGGAATGATAGACGTATGGAGAGAATTAAACCCCAATGCCAGAGACTACACTCACTTTTCAGCTCCCCATAAAACTTATGCTCGTATAGACCACTTTTTTCTTCACACCTCTGACATACATTTAGCATCTCGAGCAACCATAAGTGACGTCCCTTGGTCTGACCACTCTTTAGTTTCAATTAAAATTTGTGGTTTCCTAAACAAAGTGAGCCCTCCACAGTGGCCCCTCAATGAAGCTCTCCTCACTAACACGGTACACTGTACTATGATCGAAAAAAGATATTATGGAATATTTCCGTATTAATGATACACCAGATATTTCTCCAAGCTCTTTATGGGGAGCTCATGAGGCAGTAGTAAGGGGCAACCTCATACAACTAGCATCATAATTAAAACAGGAAAAACAAATAAACCTTAAAAACCTACAAAAGAATTTCCAATCCATATGTAAACTTCATAAACAGCACCCCACTTCCTCCTCGCTAGCTAAATTAGACGCATCCAGGATTGAACTAAACACTGCTCTCACGTCTAGCACCGTAAAAACGTTTCAAGTGGGTAAGTGGTAGATTTTACCTCAACTCTGACAAATTTGGACCCCAGCTTGCCTCAAAACTCTCACCCAAACATAGATTTCAAGCCTTACCCAAAACTAAATCCTTGTCAGGCTCCTTAACCCAAAACCACAAAGCAATACTGGAAGCATTCCACTCATTCTACTCTAAACTATACTCATGCCCCAACCCCGACAATACCCACAAACTTACTACCTTTCTTGACAGCATCCCCCTCCTTAAAATCTCTGAATCCCATCACTCGTTAATGGAAGCCCCTATTTCTGTAGAGGAAGTTAAGGAGGTTATAAAAAAAACATTAAAAAAAGGCTCAGCCCCAGGCCCAGACAGTTTCTCGACACTGTATTTAAGAAATTTGGTGAAGTGTTATCTCCTTATCTGGTCCGGTTCTTCAATTCCCTCAATAAAGATACACCATTAGACGCAGCGGCTAACTTAGCTTACACCTCAGTCATCCCCAAACTGGGTAAAGATCAGAGCCAAGTAAGCAATTACAGACCTATATTTCTTATGAACAATGACCTAAAAATTATGACGAAAATTCTTTCCAACAGGCTAGGCTCCTTTATAGGGTCCTATGTTCATAGGGATCAAGTGGGCTTCATACTGGGGAGACAGGGCCCGGATCA